>NC_143255.1:129113270-129272588 GCF_984573655.1 Nuphar pumila | reverse complement strand
CTAAGTGTGACTAAGATCAATGTATACGCTACAGTTAGGCCAGTAACAGGGAAACATAATCAAACTTTACTTTTTGGAGACAAACATGCACTACAGACAACAGGCACATTGGTCTGTACAGAAAGCAGAATGTGCTTTCTGCAGATTTTGGCAAAAAAAAAGGGGGAAAGTTTCTTATTTCCATGTGAAAAACAAAGACAAAAGAGAGAACACTTCATCTAAAAGGATTGAGGAAAAAATGCATTAAAAATGACATTCCTGGTTCAAGATTCCAGAACAGCAATCATACACAAAATATCCAGTCAAACATGTATAAACTATGTTGTTTAAGCTCCAGTGACCATCCCAATAATCACTTAAATTTACATGTTCAGAAAATCTGTTAGCTACAACTACAGATGATAATTTATCTCCATAATACAACCTATAACAGTCTGTAAACCCTTTAAAAGGAAAGCTGGAATACATGAAGCCATCAAAGCTACAGTTTGCCCTATCGACTTGAGAAAACATGACCAACTAAAAATAAAAAAACTGAGACAGCATTAGCAGCTTGTTAAAATATGGTTGTTGTTATATATATATATATATATATATATATATATATATATATATATATATATATATATATATATACATACTCAGTCCAGGGGTATTTTGGTCTTTTGACCACTATAACAGGTGTTGCCCTTTGCATGTTTTTTATTTTTCTTTTTTATTGTATACTGTAGTATTTGTTAAAATGTAAACTGTAATATATATATATATTATTTAATATTATTATATTTTCTTTTATTATTTTCTTTTTCTATTTTTCTTTATTTTCTTTTTTAGCATCTAGTTTAATAGAAACTAGATATTTGATCCAGTCAAGTTCCTGTTGGAACTTGACTGTGCAAATAGCTGTTGGACTGTAGTCCAACAGCTATAATAAATGTTGTTGGACTATAGTCCAACAGCTATAATAATAAATGCTGTTGGACTGTAGTCCAACAGCTATATTAAGAGACGTTGGAATCCAACGTCTCTTTTGGAGAGCTCAAAATGAGCTCTCCTCTCTCCCACTTTTTTGTATATATAGGGGTGAACCCCTTCAATGTATATTACCATGCTTCTTAAGCATTTTGTTCATGAATAAAGTATTATTTATTTTTCAAGTGTTCTTCCTTTTATACCCTTTCAAGGGTCATGCTTGTAGTGTCTCCAATAGACACTTGTTTGTGAGTTATTTGTGCATTTGTTGAAGACCACCATTTCATTACATGGTATCAGAGCTACGAAATCCTTAGATCTTGAAGTGCTTCCGCCTCGATTTCCATGCCACATTTACAAAAGGTGTTTCATCACCTTGTTCTTGGCTCAAGAAGATTTGTTTGAAGAAAGGCGAACTTGTGCTACAAAAAATTTTGGTTTTGTATCCTCTCTTATTCCTTTGTCTACTCTTTTTCTTTTCTTTTTATTTTTCTCTCTCTCTCCTCCTATTTATTCCTCTCTTACCCTTGTAAAAGATGGATGACAATGATAAGATCACCATCATTCCTATGAAGCTAAATGATACTAACTATGTAATGTGGGCTTCGATTATAAAGCACCACATTTGGGGAAAAGGTTTATAGGGTATATTGGATGGTTCCGATTTGGAACCTAAACTATCTCTTACCAAGAAAGAGGGTGATAAAGAGGTTCCTCTAACGGAAGAAGAGAAGAGTAAGGCATTAGCCACTTATGAAAAGAAATGGAAAGAATGGAGAATAGGGCATGCAAAAATTATGTCATGGCTCATCAATAGCATAGACATTAAAAAATGCTCTAGTCTAACTAAGTTTGAGCATGCCGATAAGGCTTGGGAATACCTCAAAAACATGTATTCCCTTAAAGATATTGCACATGTATGCAATTTACAAGATAAAGTTCGGACAATGACTCAAAAAGATAAAACTATTCGAGAATATTATAATGAGTTGTCCGAACTTTGGGAAGAGTTGGCGCTTCTTGAGCCCAAATGGCATTGTGCCGAAGAGATCGAGCTTCGCCAAAAGCAACTCGATATGGAACATTTCTATCAATTTGTGAATGGTCTAAGGCCGGAGTTTGAATCCACCAAATCGGCCCTTTTACATCGTGGAAAAATTCCTTCTATTGTTGATACTATAGAAGGGCTCACTATGGAGGAAAATAGACTTAGAAAAAGTACTCCAAAAGTTGATAATGACTCTGTTTTAGCTGTATCTAGACCGGGAAATCATACTCGTACTTACAAGCCGCCTCATTTTGGAAGGCAAAACGGCGACTTTGATAAAAGAAAAGTTATTTGTCATCATTGTCATGAACCGGGGCACTATAGGCCTCAATGTCCAAAGTTAAAAAGAAGAGAAGAAAAAAGAGTTGCATCTGTTGAATCTGAGTCAAAAGATCAAGATGCACCTGTGTCTATGGCTCAACTGATGGAAATCCTTCAACCTCTTCTCAAAGGGGTATCCTCCTCAACCGAAGCCTCAACTGGAGCGGCAGTTGCATCTTTCTCCGGTCCAGGATACTTTCCTTGGCTTTTAGATTCTGGTGCTTCTTTTCATATGACCCCAAATGTTAATAGTCTATCCGAATGTCTTAAAAATAACTCAAGTGTGTCAAAGGTTTTTACAGCCGATGGCACATCTCTCGAAGTAAAAGGAATAGGATGTTTTGAAAATCTTCAAAAATCCAAAAGATTTTTTATCCCAGAAGTTAGATATATCCCTAAACTTAATTTGAATCTCTTATCTGTCTCGCAAATATCTGATTATGGATGTAATATCTCTTTCTCTTCTCATGGTTGTTGGGTACAGGATCGCCAGTCAGGGAAGCTGATTGGGGAAGGCCATAGAGAAGGAGGACTTTATTACATGGACTTTTTGGAATTACCCAAGAATGCATTTTGTTATAATATTCAGAAATTAGAATTGGATTTATGGCACAAAAGGCTTGGCCATCCTCATATGTCTAAAATTCAATATTTTCCAAGTTTGGAAAAATTTTGTAATTCTGAAATTTTTTCTTGTAAAGACTGCATTCTTGGCAAAATGAAAAGGTTACCATTTCTTAGTAGAACTTTTGTTTCCTCATGACCACTTGAGTTAATACATTCGGAGGTTTGGGGCCCCGCACCAGTTATTTCCAAAGGTGGTTATACATATTATGTCATTTTTGTTGATGACTTTTCTAGACATACTTGGATTTATTTTCTTAAACATAAATCTGATGTCTTTGCTAACTTCCAAATATTTCATAAAATGGTTAAAAATAAGTTTCAAAATGATATTTCTGTTTTTCGCACTGATTCAAGGGGAGAATTTATGTCCAACGAATTCAAAGACTATCTCAATTTACATGGTATTACACATCAAAGATCATGTCCACACACTCCACAACAGAATGGCCTAGCCGAACGCAAACATCGGCACATTATGGAAACTACTAGGACATTGTTAATTGCAAATCAAGTTCCAACAAGTTTTTGGGCTGAAGCGGTCCTAACTGCCACCTACCTCATTAATAGGATGTTATCTTCCTCATTAAAGAATACAACTCCAATAGAAAAGCTTGTTAATTTAACTCCAGATTATTCTAGATTAAGAGTCTTTGGATGCAAATGTTTTGTTTTCACCAACAGAAATGACAAACTCTCTCCTCGTGCAATCCCATGTGCCTTTTTAGGATATGCTGATAATAAAAAAGGCTACAGGTGTTTCGATTTTCAAAATGACAAATTATATGTGTCAAGAAATGTATCTTTTTTGGAAAAAGAAAGCTTCTTTGAATTTGAAAAATCCAAGGATGTCACTGAATACTCGTTTTTAATTGATCCAACTTCAAAATCCAATGAATGTGATGTTGGATGTGACCTTGACAATGATCAAAGTCCTATTGTTGTTGAAAATGATGATAATGAAGAGCAAATCCATAGGGATGTTAGTCTACAATATTCAAGACGTAGAGAGCAAAATCTTCCATGTGCATTACAAAAATACTCTGAAGTCTCACCTAGAAGAACGTCTAGAATCTCTAAACCTCCAGAAAAAATTGTGTCTTATGAATCTTTTTCACCCACGTATAGGGCCGCCATTACATTAATACAATCATATGTTGAACCATCATCCTATTCTCAAGCAAAAAATCATATAGAATGGATAGAAGCCATAAAAATAGAATTGAATGCTGACTGGGGAGGTGATCACAATAATAGACACTCAACTACTAGTTTTTGTGTGTTCCTAGGTGAAACCTTAATTTCGTGGAGGTGCAAGAAGCAGCAGAAAGTCTCTCTTTCCTCCACCGAAGCTGAATACAGAGCCATGGCAACCACCACTATGGAGGTTGTTTGGCTCAGACGATTGCTGGCGGATATGGGAGCTAAAGCAACGCAAGCTTCAAAGATGTGTTGTGACAACAAAAGTGCGATCTACATTGCAAGCAACCGGACATTCCATGAGCGCACTAAACACATTGAGATGGACTGTCACTATGTCAAAGAGGAATACTTACATGGAACCATTGATCTGCCATATGTTACATCAGAATATCAATTAGCAGACTTCTTCACCAAGCCTCTCGCTGCTCCCAGATTTCACTTCCTCTTAGACAAACTTTCGCTCATTGTACCGTAAGTTTGAGGGGGAGTGTTAAAATGTAAACTGTAATATATATATATATATATATATTATTTAATATTATTATATTTTCTTTTATTATTTTCTTTTTCTATTTTTCTTTATTTTCTTTTTTAGCATCTAGTTTAATAGAAACTATATATTTGATCCAGTCAAGTTCCTGTTGGAACTTGACTGTGCAAATAGCTGTTGGACTGTAGTCCAACAGCTATAATAAATGTTGTTGGACTATCCAACAGCTATAATAATAAATGCTGTTGGACTGTAGTCCAACAGCTATATTAAGAGACGTTGGAATCCAACGTCTCTTTTGGAGAGCTCAAAATGAGCTCTCCTCTCTCCCACTTTTTTGTATATATAGGGGTGAACCCCTTCAATGTATATTACCATGCTTCTTAAGCATTTTGTTCATGAATAAAGTATTATTTATTTTTCAAGTGTTCTTCCTTTTATACCCTTTCAAGGGTCATGCTTGTAGTGTCTCCAATAGACACTTGTTTGTGAGTTATTTGTGCATTTGTTGAAGACCACCATTTCATTACAGTATTGTCAAGGGCATTTATGTCCCTTGACAATACAACAACTTTATAGCTGTTGGGAGGTCCTAGGGGTGGCAATCGTGTCGGGTTGGCGGGTCAGCATACCTCAACCCTAACCCGACCCGTTTATTAAACGGGTCGGCTGTGGCAAACACAAACCCGGCCCGTTTAATAAACGGGTAACCCGACACGACCCACCAACCCATTTAATAAATGGGTTGGGTCGGGTAAACGGGTTCGCGGGTTGACGGGTTGACCCACCCGCCTAACCCGTTTATTAAACGGGTCAGCCGGGTTGGTATACCCCTAACACGAACCCGACCCGTTTGATAAACGGGTTAGGCGGGTCGACCCGTTTATTAAACGGGTTCGTTCTTTCCAAACCCGAACCCGCCTAAGAGGCGGGTTGGCGGGTCGTGTCAGGTTTTGCCACCCCTAGGAGCTCCCAACACTCACCCCCTCTGTGTATATATATGGGCCTTGAGCCCCTTGTAAAAGCATGCATTTTGTGTGCATTTAAAGTGAATAAACATAATTTTTTATGTTGTGTATGTTATTCTAATTCCCTAAGTGGCGATTGTGCTTTGCTGCCTTTGTGGGATTTGTATTGGCCTCTTGTTTGAGGTGTGTGAAGAATACTTGATTTTATTACATGGTATCAGAGCCATTGCTTTTTTTATCATAGTAAAAGCGGGCTCGTATAGATGTGAGATTGTGGACTCGTGGTGCCCAAAAAAATTATGCCTTCATTCTCTTCTTCATCTCTAATTTTCTATCTTTCTCTCTTTTTCTCTCCTTGCACCTACGGAGGATGAAGGAGAAGTAATCACCATCATACCCGTGAAGCATAATGACACAAACTATGTGATGTAGGCTGTAATGAAATATGCGGAAGAATCCAAGAATGCTAAAGCATTCACTATGTCCCACACGGACAAATGCAACAAGCATAAGAGAGGAAATCCACTAAGGGATATACGAAGGGCCTTATAAAAAGGCTACACACATGAAAAATAATATCACTATTATTGAAGAGGAGCTCTCAAGAGCAATGCTACATACAAGGGGGGTTCCCCCTATTTATAAGAAAAGGAGACCAAAGGGGCTCCCAATACAGTCGTTGGGAGCCCCAACGGTCACAATTGTGACCGTTGGGGGCCCCAACGACTCCATTGTGGGGCCCCTTTTCGGTATCCAAAAATACATTTAAAAAATAAAAAATAAAAAACAGTGAAATAAAAGAAATAAAACAAGTACCCCTATTGGGTACTTGTGAAAAGACCATAATACCCCTATCGGGTATTATGGTGAATATACATCTATATTTATATATATATATGTATTATTACATATTATTACATATGTTTTAACACCCCCCTCAAACTTTACGGGGGAATGACCGAAAGTTTGCCAAGAAGGAACAAGAAGCGAGGAGCAGGCAGGGATTTGGTAAAGAAATCAGCAAGTTGATATTCTAAAGTGACATATGGCAGTGTAACTGTCCCACGAAGATATTCATCACGTACATAGTGACAGTCAATTTCAATATGCTTAGTCCTCTCATGAAAGGTGTGGTTGCTGGCAATGTAGATGGCACTTTTGTCGTCGCAACAAAGCTTCGAAGCACCGGTAATTTCGACTCCCATATCTTGAAGAAGACTTCGAAGCCACACAAGCACCATTGTAGTAGTTGTCATAGCCCTGTATTCTGCTTCAGTAGAAGACAATGAGACTTTCTGCTGTTTCTTGCACCTCCAAGCAATTAGCGAATCTCCTAGGAAAACACAAAAGCCAGTAGTTGAGATGAGATTCGATCATTTGGGTTTCTTCCCCAGTCAGCATCAGTATAAGCCAGTAAGTCTAAGGAAGAGAGTGAGGATAGGAATAGCCCTTTAGTCAAAGTATTTTTGATGTATCGAATGATCCGGAGCACAGCACTCATGCACAGATGTAGGAGCATGCTGAAATTGGCTTGCAGAGTGCACAGCATGAGCAATATCCGGCCTGGTGATAGTCAGATAGGTGAGGGAGCCAATGAGTTGCATGTAGGGCGTAGGATCATCCAGCAGAACTCCATCCTCTAGTCGAAGTTTAGCATTGATAACCTCGGGAGTCTCCACCTTTTTGTCATCTGAAATCCCAGATTTGGAACATATGTCTGCAGCAAGCTTCATCTGTGACAATATATACCCTCGAGGAGAGTATGCTACTTCTATACCAAAAAAGTACCTGAGAAAACCCAGATCAGACATATCAAAATTATGTTTTAACATATTTTTAACTTTAAGAATATCACTTTCATCATTGCCAGTGATGATCATATCATCAACATAAAGCAGAAGGATGATGATACTATTACCTGCACGTTTAACAAAAAGAGCAGTGTCAGTATAACATGAGCGAAATCCCAATTGTAACATGATAGCACAAAATCTATCATACCAAGCCTTAGGGGCTTGTTTAAGACCATATAAAGCTTTTAATAACCGAAGAGTTTGACCTTGGTTAACACTAATTCCCGGCAGAGGGTCCATATATACTTCTTCATTCAACTGACCATTAAGAAAGGCATTTTTAACATCTAATTGGAATATAGGCCATTTCTTAGATGATGCTACCGCAATTAAGGTTCTAACGCTTGTCATGCGAGCCACGGGAGCAAAAGTCTCCTCATAATCAATGTCATACTCTTGTGAGTATCCCTTAGCAACTAATCTAGCTTTATAACGTTCTAGGGAACCATCACTTTTTGTTTTGACTTTGTAGACCCAGCGACATCCTATAGCTTTCTTATTTGGAGAAAGGTGAACTATTTCCCAAGTTTTAGCCTTATTTAAAGCATCTAGTTCAACTTTCATTGCTTCAACCCAATGAGGAATATTTTTTGCTTGATTATAGTGGGAAGGTTCATAGTAAGAATGCAAGGCAATTAGACAAGCTCTATATTTAGGTGAGAGAGTTTCATATGAGACAAACCTATTAGGTGGAATTGATTCTCTAGAAGAACGCCTAAGGGAGGTTTCTTCTAGGGGTTCATTAAGCCGCAAGAATTTTTCTAAAGCACTAATAGGTTGTGCTTCCTCACGCCGAGTGTATACTTGGAGATTGTCACCATTAGTTGGTGATACACCATTATCATGAGAATCATGAGTATTTTCTAAAAATTCCGGATGACTCAAAAGGTCATCATTTGAGTCTTCTAAAAGATCATTGATAAACATATAATCAATTTCATTTGGTTTTTCCAAAATTTCAAATCCATTTTCATCTTCTAAAATGGTCACATCTTTGGAGACAAATAATTTATTGTTCTTATAGTCAAAGCATCTATAGCCCTTTTGATTTTCACCATATCCTAAAAATACGCATTCTATTGCTTTATGTGACAATTTATCTCTTTTACGTAAAAGAACAAAGCATTTACACCCAAAAATACGAAGACGATTGTAGTCGGGTGTCATATTGAAAAGTTTTTCATAAGAAGAGATATTGTTCAATTTTGAAGATGGCATCCTATTGATTAAATAGGTGGAGGTTAACACGGCTTCGGCCCAAAAACTTTTAGGAATATTTTTAGAAATGAGTAAGGATCTAGTGGTTTCTAAAATATGTCTATGTTTTCTTTCCGCTAGACCGTTTTGTTGAGGAGTTCTTGGGCAAGATTTTTGATGAAAAATGTCATGTTGTTTTAGATATGATTGAAAATCATTTGATAAGTACTCTCCACCCGAATCGGATCTAAGAATGGATATTTGACTTTGAAATTGATTTTGAACTTTTACATGAAATTCTTTGAAGAAGTTAAAAACTTCCGATTTAAAGTTAAGAAAATAAATCCATACATATCTAGTATAATCATCAATAAAAGTAACATAATACGAATAACCACCTTTGGATAGAACCGGAGATGGTCCCCATACATCGGAATGCACCAATTCAAAAGGTCTTGTTGTTACAAAGGTTCTAATAGGAAAAGGAGTATACTTCATTTTTCCAAAAATGCAATCTTTGCAATTGATATCTTTTTCTTTACAAAACTCGTTTCCAAAAGGAAAAAGATACATTTTAGAGTAACTTGGATGTCTAAGCCTTTTATGCCAAGTTTCAATATTTTTGTCTTGGACATAAGTACAAAATGAGGTATTTGGAAGTATTAAGTTATCCATAAAATAAAGGTCTCCCTTCCTATGGCCTTGCCCAATCCGCTTCCCGGACCGAAGATCCTGCACAAAGCACCCTTGGGATGAGAAAGATATTTCACATCCATGGTCGGCTATTTGAGAAACGGAAAAGAGGTTAAGATTTAATTTGGGAACTATTCTAATTTTTGAAACAAGAAAATTTTGAACATTTTTAGAATCAAGAGTTCCAATACCATTTATTTTGAGAAAAGTTCCATCGACCGTAGAGACACAAGATATTTTTGAATTGGTGTGCACATTGGTTAATGCATTTTCATGAGGAGTCATGTGAAAAGAGGCGCCGGAATCTAAAATCCAAGAGTACGTACCGGGAGGTGATGATGAGGCAATGGCGGCACCGGAGGTGGAAGAAGTAGCCTTTAGAATTTGTTGGAGAGCCAAGGAGATTTGACCAAGAGTATCTTTGAGATCCCCGTTCTTGCCGTCATCTTCTTTGGTGGATGATTCCTCAACGGAAGCCACCTTTGGCTTGAATGCCTCATTTAGCTTTGGGCAAACGGGTTTAATATGTCCCGGCTCATAACAATGATGACATATAATCATTTTTCTTCCACCACTCCCTTGCTTACCAAAATGAGGTGGTTTGTATGTTTTAACATGATTGCCGGGTTTAGATACGACAAGAACTTCATCTATGCTTTTATCCATGCTATGCCTAGTCTCTTCTTGAGTAATCTCGGCAATAGCCTCTTCTAAGGGAGGAAACGTAGATCTATAGAGAAGTGAAGATCTAACTTGTTCAAATTCGGGACGAAGCCCAAATAAAAATTGAAACAATCTATCTTGTTCCATTTGTTTTTGTCTTAGTACCACATCCTCCATAGCCACCCATTTAGGCTCTAAAAGAGCCAATTCATCCCACAAAGGATTTAGAGCACTATAATAGTCTTGTATGCTCATGTCACCTTGTTTTGTGGTTCTCACTTTTTCTTGCAAAAAATAAACTCTTGCAAGATCCTTTTGGGTAACCATACCCTTCATAAAAAACCAAGCTTCATTTGCCCGGCGGAATTTTGCAATATTTGCACATACCTTAAGTTCAACATTATTCATAAACCATGCTAGGATTTTTGCATGGTTGCTCTCCCAATCTTCCATTTGGTGATGATAATCTTCAATAGCCTTGAGACGAGCATCGCCTTCAAGTGCTTTCTCTTGATCTTCTTCCATCTTTGTGAGCTTAAGTTGGGGTTCCGGAACGGTTCCCATTACATAACCCCAAAGCTTCTTGCCTTTGAGATTATTCTCCATTGCGGATGCCCACATCATGTAATTTTTCCCATTGAGCTTGAATGATAGATCGATCTTGACTTCCATTGCTACAAAATGGAGGTGTGAGAAAAAAAAGGAAGTAGAGAGATACACGATTTTACCTTAGAAGATCGTATGACTCTGATACCATGTAATGAAATATGCGAAAGAATCCAAGAATGCTAAAGCATTCACTATGTCCCACACGGACAAATGCAACAAGCATAAGAGAGGAAATCCACTAAGGGATATACGAAGGGCCTTATAAAAAGGCTACACACATGAAAAATAATATCACTATTATTGAAGAGGAGCTCTCAAGAGCAATGCTACATACAAGGGGGGTTCCCCCTATTTATAAGAAAAGGAGACCAAAGGGGCTCCCAATAGAGTCGTTGGGAGCCCCCAACGGTCACAATTGTGACCGTTGGGGGCCCCAACGACTCCATTGTGGGGCCCCTTTTCGGTATCCAAAAATACATTTAAAAAATAAAAAACAAAAAATAAAAAACAGTGAAATAAAAGAAATAAAACAAGTACCCCTATTGGGTACTTGTGAAAAGACCATAATACCCCTATCGGGTATTATGGTGAATATACATCTATATTTATATATATATATAGATGTATTATTACATATTATTACATATGTTTTAACAGTAGGCGTCCATAGTGAAGCACAAGATTTAAGAAAATGGCCTATGGGGTTGGTTTGGTGGATGGATCCGACAAAGAACCGAAGTTTGTACTCACCAAGAATGAAAACGGCAAGGAGAATGCACTTCAAGGTGATGAGATGAATAAAGTCATGTCGACTATGAAAAGAGGTGGAAAGAGTGAAAAATGGGTCATTCCAAAATCATGGGATGACTCATTAATTGTGTTGAAATAAAAAAATGTTCTAGCTTAGCATTAGCAAAGTTTGAATTTGCTAGTGATGCTTAGAAATATTTTCAAAATATGTATTCTTTAAGAGATGTAGTTCATATATGTAATCTCCAAAAGAAGAAAAGATTCATCGCCCAAGGAGATACGAGAATAAGAGAATATTACAATGCTTTCTCTCTCTCTTTTGGGATGAATTGGCTCTCTTTGAGCCTAAGTGGCATTACCCACTTGACATTGAACTCCGAAAAAAGCAAATCAACTTGAAGCATTTTTACCATTTCATAAATAGGCTTAGGCCTGAATATGAAAGAACAAAATTGGCCCTCCTTCATAGAAGAGGTGTTCTTTCCATAGTAAAAACTTTAGAAGAACTAACTATGAAAGAAAATAGATTGGAAAAAAGCTTCTCTACCAAAGATGAGGAATCGGTGTTGGATATGTCAAGACTCGGGAATCATACCAAAGCATATAGGCCTCCTCACTTTGGAAGAGGTCAAAATGATTATGGAAAGAGATCAAGTGATTATGAGAAGAGCTCAAATGACTATGAAAGAAATTCTAGTGACTATGAGTACAAGAGAAGTGGTAAGATAATGTCATTTTTGCAAAGAAACGGACCACATCAAGCCATTTTGCCCAAAAAGGAGAAATGAAAAGAAGGTGGCCTCTATGGGATCATCGAGCGAAAAGAGTGGTATAGATAAAGGTTCTAAGAACGTATCGTTTGTTCAAATCATGAAAATCTTTTAATCACTAATCAAGGGTCAATCTTCCTCTCTTTGGTGCGATTGTATCAACATGCGTGGACCCCGATAATAACTATTGGATTCTTGAATCCGGTGCCTCTTTCCATAAGACTCCAAATAAGTTCATACTATCCAAATGTTTAATTAACTCAAATGATTTTTAAGTTTCAACCATTGACGAAACATCTTTAAAAATTAAAAGCTTGGGTACTTTTGAATTTTTTTTCAAAAATTATATTCCAAATATTAGAGTAGTACCTAAATTTAACTTAAACCTCTTATCGATTTCTCAAATAACCGACCATGGGTATGAGGTCACATTTTCATCTAATGATTGCTTGGTACAGGATCTACAATCTAAGAATTTGATTGGACGAGGCTATAGAAGAAGAAACTTCTACTACATGAACAACTTGAAATTATCAAATCAAATTTTTTGTAGTTTTGTTGAAAAGAAAAGTATTGAACATTGGCATAAGAGATTAAGACATCCAAGCATGTCAAAAATGTATTTTTTCCCTTTTCTTGAAAATTGTAATGAAAAGAATTTGACTTATGAAAATTGCATAATTGGAAAAATGAAATCTCTACCTTTTGAAAATAACCAATTTGTATCTAAAGAACCTTTTAGTTAATAAATTGAATGTACGGGAACCGACACCAATAAATTTACAAAGGAGTTTCTTATTATGTAATTTTTGTGGATGATTATAGTACGCACACATGGATCTACTTTCTTAGACTCAAATATGAAGTATTTGAATGTTTTCAAATTTTTTATAGTTATGTTAAAAATCAATTCAAAACAACTATTAAAATATTTAGATCTGATTCCGAAGGAGAATTTTTGTCAAAAGATTTCAAAAGCTTTCTTGATCAACAAGAGATTGCTCATAAAAAATCTTGCCCCTTACACCCCACAACAAAATGTTTTGACCGAAAGAAAACATCAACATTCTAATATCAAAAAATGTTTCAAAAAGGTTTTGGGCCGAAGCCGCCCTTACGGCGGTTTACTTAATCAATAGAATGCCTTCCACTATTCTTCGAAATACTTCTTCTATTGAAAAACTATTTAAAATTCCTTTCAATTATTCGAGATTAAAAATCTTTGGGTGTAAATATTTTGTTCTTTCCAACAAAAATTATAAACTTTTTGTTAAAGTCATTCTTGTGTTTTCTTAGGCTACGCCGAAAACCAAAAAGGATTTAGGTGTTATAATATTAAAAATGACAAACTTTACATCTCAAGAAATGTAACTTTTCTTGAAAGTGAAAATGATTTTGGAAAAATTGAGTCTAAGAAACCACGTGAGTACTACTTTTTGTTTGATCTAATGAATTAGGATAATAATGATAATTTTGATTAAAGTAATAATGTTGATGAAAATAGTGATATTCATGAGAGTGTCGGAGGTAACACTCATGAAGGTGATATACCTATTTTTGAACCTCACAATGAACTTTAAACATATTCTTGTCGTACACAAAGCCAACCATCATGTGCATTAGAAAGGTACACCCAAAGTCAAGACATAGATCAATCTAGTATTAGAAGATCTACAAGGATATCTCAAGCACCTAGTAGGCTTGTATCCTATGAGTTCTTTGAACCCCACTATAGAGCTTGTCTTATGGCTATACATTCTTACATCGATCTCTCTTCCTATAATGAGGTCAAAAATCATCATGAATGTATTGAGGCCATGAATAATAACTAGAAACCTTAGAAAAGGCTAAAACTTGGGATATTCAATCCATGTCTATAGGAAAGAAAACCAAAGGATGTAGATGTGAAAATGTCTTCAAAGAGACAATCTGCACAAAGGCACTAAATCTTCAATATATAATGTGTGCACAAAAGCACAACAACATAACTTGAAACAAGAGTGCACAAGAGCACAACACATAAATGAGAACACAAATGCTCAAAGGCATAAAAAATAAGAAGAATCTTTATTGAAGTGAATAGGAGCTTTGCTAGAAAGCTTAAACAATACAAAGGGGGTTCACCCCTATTTATAATCCACAAGGAACAAAGGAGGGGCTCCAAAGTAGACGTTGGAGCCCCTCCAACGGTTAGAAATCTAACTGTTGGAGGGGACCCAACATCTATTTGTGAGGCTCCTCAAGAATGAAAAGAAAAGAAAAAATAAATCACAAACATATTCCAAAATATGAATATGCGTAAAAGAGAGTGAAAAGACAAAATTACCCTTAGGGGATATTACAGAAAGAATATATATATATATATATATATATATATATATATATATATATATATATATATATATATATATATATATATATATATTAACAACCCCCCCCCTCAAGCTTACGGTGCGATGACCGAAAGTTTGCCAAGGAGAAAATGGAAGTGTGGTGAACACAACACCTTGGTGAAAAAATCACCTAGTTGATATTTTGATGTCACATACGGTAGATCAATGACATTCTTTAGATATTCTTCTCTAACATAGTGGCAGTCCATCTCGATATGCATCGTGCGCTCATGAAAAGTGTGATTCTTTGCAATATATATAGCACTTTTGTTGTCGCAGCATAACTTTATAGGCCTTTAAATACTAACCCCCATATCTTTCGGTAGTTGCCGAATCCAAACAATTTTCATGGTGATGGTTGCCATAGCTCGATACTCTGCCTTCGTAGAAGATAACGACACTTTTTGTTGTTTCTTGCATCTCCATGAAACCAAAGATTCTTCTAAAAGAACACAAAAATCAGTGGTGGAATGATGATTATTTGGGTCACCTCCCCAACCTGAGTCAGTATAAGCAATTAAATTTAACTCAGAAGACAAAGATAAAAATACTCACTTATTTATAGATCCCTTCACATATCTGATGATCCGAAGCGCAACACTCATATGAACTGTTAATGGTGCATGTTGAAATTGACTTGCAACATGCACTACATGGGAGATATATGGCCTGGTATTACTAAGATATATTAATAAACCGACAAGTTGCTTGTAAGGAGTAGGATTTGCTAAGGGAATCCCATCATCAATCTTCATTTTTTTTTCCTACTGTTTCAGGAGTATCACAAGTTTTGTCATCTGAAATGCCTGACTTGTCAATGATCTCATAAGCAAGTTTAGTTTGAGACAAAAAATACCTCCTGTGAGAATAGGCAACTTCAATGCCCAAGAAATATGTCAGAAAACCCAAGTCTGACATTTCAAATTTTTCGGTTGGAGTAGATTTGATACTTTTGATCCCTATTGCATCATCCCCTGTGATTAACATATCATCAACATATAATAACAGAATTACAATACCTGTATCAGAATTCTTGACAAATAGAACAGTGTCAGTGTAGCATGAAACAAAACCATTTTCTATCATTACACCGGTAAATCGATCATACCAAGCCTTAGGAGCTTGCTTCAAACCATAAAGAGCTTTTTCTAGACGAAGAACCTTACCTTTAGGTACATTCATACCCAGAGGAGCATCCATATAAACTTCTTCATGTAAATCTTCATTTAAGAAAGCATTTTTGACGTCCATTTGATATATGTTCTATTTTTTAATAAATGAAATTGTAATTAAGCACCTAACAGTAACCATACGTGCAACAGGGGCAAAGGTTTCATCGTAGTCAATACCATATTCTTGACTACACCCCTTGGCAACAAGACGTGCTTTATATCTTTCAAGAGACCCGTCACTCTTAGTTTTAACTTTAAAAATCCACCTAGATCCTATAGTTTTCTTTTCTTTAGGTAAATCTTGGAATTCCCAAGTTTTGGCTTTCCTAAGGGCTCTAAGTTCATTATCCATTGCTTCCTTCTACTCTATCATTTTATTGGCTTCTTCAAAAATTTTAGGTTCTATATAAGAATGAATAACACTAAGGCATGCTTGATATTTAGGCGAGAATGATTCATAGGAAACAAATCTAGAAGGATCTTTCCTAATTCTTTTGGTTCTACGAGAGTTATTTAATGAGGAAGATTCACTATACTTTTCAATTGCACTTTTAAAATTATTTTTGTCTCTGTGTATAAGTAACGAGATCATTAAATGTTCTTTCCTCTATAGGTGGATCAATAGGTTGATAAGAAGGATGGTTGTCTTCAACTATATTTTCTTTTTTACTGAAGTCATTGAGTTCATCATCGCTAGAGATATCATTATCTCTAGATAGTAACTCAAGCAAGAAAGAATAATCCATATTCTCTTTATGGGATTCATCTTTCTCAAAACCACTAACATTTTCTAAGAAAGTCACATTCCTAGAGACATGTAGTTTGTTGTTCTTAACATCATAGCATCTAAATCCTTTTTGAGTTTCGGAATATCCAAGAAATACACAAGAAATGACTTTTGGTGAGAGTTTATCATTTTTGTCGGTAAGGATAAAACATTTACATCCAAAAATTCTTAACCTATTGTAATCGGGTTTCTTTGGGTATAAAATTTCAAAAGGTGAGGTTTTGTTTAGATTTTTTGAAGGAAGCCGATTTATAAGATAAACGCATGTAAGAGCCGCCTCGTCCCAAAATCTTTTAGGAATGTTTTGAAAAATGAGTAAGGTTCTAGTTGTTTTAATAATATGCCTATGTTTTCTTTCAGCTAGACCATTTTGTTGCGGTATTTTTGGACAAGATCTTTGATGAACTATTCCATGATTGTCAAGATAATTTTTAAAATCATTTGAAAGATACTCTCCTCCGGAATCAGTTCTAAAAATTTTTAAATTACCATTAAATTTATTTTTAATCATCATATGATATGTCTTAAACGTTGCAGAGACTTCATGCTTATGTTTAAGGAAGTATATCCAACAAAATCTTGCATAATCATCAACAAAAATAACATAGTAAGCGAATATTTCCTTAAATATCACGGGTGTCGATCCCCATACATCCGAGTACACAAGTTCAAAGGGTTTGTTTTTAAACATAGATCTTTGTTCAAAAGGCAAGCTTCTCATTTTTCCAAGAATGTAATCATTACAAGTGAAATTACTTTTACAGAGGTCCTTAACAAAATGCAAATAAGAAAGCTTGACGACGTTGAGATGTCCAAGTCTTTTATGCCAAACATTTATATCTTTATGTTGGGCAATATTACAAAAAGAATGTTTTGGAATTTGTAGAAACTCTATATAGTAGAGATTTCCTTTTCTAGAGCCTTCCCCAACTAACTTCCCGGACCGACGATCATGTATCCAACATTTATTTGATGAGAACTTCACATCCATGGTCTGAGAGTTGAGAAACCGAAAGCAAGTTTAAATTTAATTTTCATAAATCTAATTTTTGAAATAAAAAAATCTTGTTTTTCAAATTTTTTTATTTCTTTGATTTTAAGAGAAGCACCACTATTGGTTGAAACAAATGATGGAAAAACATTTTTTGAATATTCGAAAAGTGCAAAACAATTTGGAGTCATATGGAAAGAGGCACTTGAATCTAATAGCCAAGAGATCTTACAGGGAGGAGAAGACATAGCGGCACCAAAGATGGATCCCTTGAGTAAGGGTTGAAAAGCCTCCATGATTTGACTTAAGAACAATGCCCCATTATTGGAAGTAGATGGATTCTCTTCTCTTTGTGGTTGAAATGTAGACATAGCTACTTTCTTCTTCCACTTAGGACAAACCGACTTAATGTGTCCTGCTTCTTTACAAAAGTGACAAATGATTTTTCCATACTCCCTGCGTTGATTTCATCTTTTACTTTGTACTCCTCTTTGATTTTGCTCTTTGAAGTGAGGAGGCTTATATGACTTTAAATTGCTTCTGGGTCTAGAGACGGCATAAACACCTTCATTTTCATCTTTGTTTGAAGGTATGGCAAGAACACTTGAGTTTGATTTACTCATTCCCAAACGAGTTTCCTCTCTACTTAATTTGGTAAGAACATCTTCAAGAAGAGGAGAAGTAAAAGAAGATTGGAGAGAAGACCTTATTTGTTCAAATTCGGGCCTAAGCCCATTCAAGAAATTAAAGAACCGATCTTCCTCCAATTGTTTATGGCGAAGCTCAATGGCTTCTCAACTCCACTTAGGTTCGAGCATAGCAAGCTCATCTCAAATGAAAGATAATTCGGTGAAATATTCTCTAATGGTCATTTCGCCTTATTGGAGAGTCAAAGCTCGCTTTTGAAGATAATACTCGTGGGATAAGTCTCTTGAGGTATACATCCTCTTAAGATATTCCCACACTTGAGACGCTTTTTTGAATTTTAAAACATTTGCATTTATCCTTATCTCAACCGAAGAAAAAATCCATGATAGGATTTTGTAGTTTTTCATCTCCCACGCTTCATGTTTTTTGCTATATTCCTCAAGTTCTTTTGTTCTTTCTTCTCCATCAGGAATTTTTATTTCTCCTTTTTCAACCATCGTAATCTTTGGCTCCAGTTTCGGTATTGAACCTTGGATATACCCCCAAAGTCCCTTCCCTATGATGTGTGCTTCCATATTTCCGACCCAAACATGATAGTTTGACCCATTGAGCTTAAAGCCAAGAGAAAAGTGAGAATCTTTTTCTGCCATGGAGAAGTTTATGAGAGAGAAAGAAAACTTCAAGAATAGAGGCTCTTACCACAAGAGGTCTTTTAAGCTCACTAGAGGAGATGAATTATACTTAGAAGTGGATTGCAAGAGCTCTCTATGCCAAAAAGGAGAGATTGAGAAAGTGTACGCTTTCGAGACAACCACTTGAGTATGGCAAAACATGAACTATGCTTTCATTGACCTTGCTCTGCTATCATGTGAAAATGTCTTCAAAGAGACAATCTGCACAAAGGCACTAAATCTTCAATATATAATGTGCGCACAAAAGCACAACAAGAGAACTTGAAACAAGCGTGCACAAAGGCACAACACATAAATGAGAACACAAATGCTCAAAGGCATAAAAAATAAGAAGAATCTTTATTGAAGTGAATAGGAGCTTTGCTAGAAAGCTTAAACAATACAAAGGGGGTTCACCCCTATTTATAATCCACAAGGAGCAAAGGAGGGGCTCCAAAGTAGACGTTGGAGCCCCTCCAACGGTTAGAAATCTAACTGTTGGAGGGGTCCCAACATCTATTTGTGAGGCTCCTCAAGAATGAAAAGAAAAGAAATAAAAAAATAAAAGAAAAAATAAAAGAAAAAATAAATTACAAACATATTCCAAAATATGAATATGCGTAAAAGAGAGTGAAAAGACAAAATTACCCTTATCGGGTATTACAGAAGGAATATACTTTATATCTAAGTCACATGGGTGCAGGTGTGGGTGTAGGTGTGGGTGCGGGGATGCGGCACTTTCAAAAAATTGGGGTGCGAGGGTGTGGCAAAAATATAAAATATATATATATATATATATAAAGTCCAAAAGTTGGACATAAATGACCCTAGGTGCGTTGACTGCACCCAGGGTCAGGTTGACCTCATTGGGTGTGGGTGTGGCACCTAGTTGGAGAATCCCTGTGACATATATTTAAAAAAAATCTTGGCAATTTTTTTTAAGTCTGGAAAATTGGACCAAAATGACCCTGGGTGCGTTGACAACACCCAGGGTTGGGTTGACCGCACCCGGTGCCGCACCCGCATCGTGTCGACGTGGGTGCGACACCATGCTGGCCGAATCCCTGTGACATAGCTTTATATATATATATATACATATTTTAACAGTAGATGGGTCTATAAAGTTAAAACCAAAGGTGATGAAACACTAGAAAGTTACATAACTAAGCTAATTGTCAAAGGGTACAATCAAGAATATGAAATAGATTATGAGGAAACCTTTGCTCCATTAGCTAGGATGACCATAGTTTGAACTCTTATTATCATAGCATCTATTAAAAGATAGTTTATCTTTCAAATGAATGTTAAAAATGTATTTTTAAATTGAATCTTTAATGAAGAAGTGTATATGGAACCTCCACCCGGGTTAAATTTAACACATGAAAAAGTTTTTCAATTACGAAAGGCCACCTGTCGGGCCTCCGATTGATGCAGAGGGAGCGGGAAGAGGATCAAAAGGCGGGGGAGGAGAAGACTGAGGAGATAGAGGGCGTACCTGGAAGGGGGGGGGGGGGGGCGTCGTCGATGTCGGCTCCCTTGCGAGGTCGTCGGTGGCGGCGATTGGAAAAAGGAGGCAGCAGCGTCGGAAGGAGAGGAAGAGGAGAGAAGGGAGGGCGATCTTCGGGGGAGGGCGATCTTCGGGGAAACCCTAAAAGGGTTTCCCTTATCCTGTCGAGGGGGGAGGGGGGTTGTTTTTAAACAAATCCTCCACTGCGACGGGTTTTAAAACCCTAACAAGGGCGGGCCTGGGTCGGGTCCCGACCCGGGTCCGGATTTTTTTTTACGTGGGTTTTACATCCTACCCCTTTTAAAAGAATTTCGTCCGCGAAATATCATTAAAAGATTATCTGCAACAATCTGGTTCTTAGTTAATCGATGTTAATGAGGATGCACTATATATGTGAGTGATCTGAAACACGTATGCTATTAAAGTAATTAGGACAGCACATAATAAATTCTTGAGAAAGGTTCGAAGCCAACAACTTGATCGAATAAAATGTGAGTGATTTTGTTAATAATTTATGTCTTCGCAAGAGTTTAATTGGAGCCACATCAAGGGTTTGGCAGAAGACTGTAAGAATGTTTATTCGTCACCTTCTACTAGATTCCATACAAATGAAGAGACACAACGAGACATTGCTCTAGTTTGTTTACGTTCCTTGAACGGGGGTTTCTGTACTTTATCATAATCAGTTTGTCGTTCGTTACCCTGGCTATGTCTAACATACACTTAGTCCGGAATAACCTTAACTAATCCCCATATCTCAAGGCCTTACATGGCCAGTTGTCCTATCTTCAATTAAGTTATCTTTCTTAGAATGGCCCTAACTTTCATAGAAGACAAAAACATAACCTCGTATCAAGATCTAGAATCAGCAAGGATCTGATTCTCTAATCTAAAACTAGTATATAATCATGCTACAACAAAAAGCCAAATTTAAAGATTCATAACTGGCTATATCAAAGGCTCTCAGAAGAGCATCAAAACACACCATAATTCTCTATGAAATTAAAATCTACAAGTTCCACGCTGGATTACCTGGTCTGGGAAATGTACGACCTCACAAGGAATTACAACCCTAAATGATTTACCTGGTCTTGGACAATATACTTTCTCACAGGAATTCACCGTCTTTGCGGCTACCCGATCTTGGACAGTGTACTTCCTCATAGAGATTCACCACTTTAGTCGGATTACCTGATCTTGATCATACATACCCTCATAGAGAATCCTTTGCGGACAAGGTCCTCAATAGGTACCAAATCAGTGATGCATGCATCAAAACAAACGACCGCTCTTAGGGTCGATAGCCACCAATAATGGGCACCAGTATATATATCATCAATGAGCATCACATCACTTCATATGGTATTCAAATCATTGCACCATCATATGCATTCACAAATTTATTTATTTTTTATTTATTTTTACATCAAATCACATCGCATTCAACCACTTCAGCGTGAAACACACGCACGAATCTTCAAGACATTTTAGTCCAATATGATATCCATCAATCATGCTATACAAGTATGATGTATTCTCACAAACAATCATAATGCAACCCTCTGCAACACAGCTATGTAGGCGTGATGTATCATCAAAAACTAAGTGTTTGTAGTCGTGAGGTGTCATTCCTCTAAATAGTCTAAACTAATGATTTGTAGGCGTATAAGTCAACCACCTAAAAGTTAATCATTTGTAGGCGTAACAAGTCAACTAATCAGTTGTAGGCGTGACATGTCATTTACCTGCATAAGCATCATAATCATAAGGGACGTAATTTCATTGATAAACTTTTGCTTGACAAGATCCGTACTGGAAAATAAAAAGTCTTACCCAAAACTTATTAAAGTGTCTATTCACTAATTCTCTACCTACCCCGTCATGATGAAAATAAACATGGTTCACTACTTTCATTGCTACTAGTGAGGCAGCTTGGGTTGTTGTTGTTGACTTTCCTTCGCGGTTCGCTTCTTCAGATCTGCTTCCTTCTTGCGACAAACTCTGGCGAAATGCCCCATCTTTCCACAGTAGAAACAACCTCCAGTGTCTCGAGGGCATGGTTGTCCAGGATGACCATAATTAGACTTCGAGTATTTTTGACTAGATGATCGATGTAGTTGAATTCCTTTGCCTTGCTTTTGTTTCTTAAATGGGGATCTCTGCATTCTATCATTGGCAAGTCGGCATTTACTAACTGACTTTTTGATCTGAATATCTTTAACTTGATTCCCTTGCTCCAAGCCTTGTGTGGTCAGTTGTCACCTATCATACTTTCGCTTATGGCGGCATTCTTTCATTGAATGGTCCACCTTTCCACAGAAAGAACAAACAATAGAATTTCGGGGGTACAATAGATTCAAGGGAACTTGATGGTTATCCATCTACCTATCGCACTGACCCTGGAAGGTGTTCTCGCAAGCCACACTATGACTCAGGTTTTGGACCATAGATTGGAGATGAATAACGGCTCCAGTAAAAACATTTATTGCCTCGCTCATCTCATTATACGACATCTAAATCGAAGCAAAATATTTTAATCAAATTAAGTACAAAACAACAAAATCAATAGTACTTACTGTGCGATGCATATGTCGGATGGTCAAGAATCACTATTTTCCCTGTCGCTCTGATACCAAGTTGTAACGCCCCAAAAATCCAGGACTTGTAACTTTTAGAATAGTTTAGAAAGCTTGAAAATCATACAATTATCAGAGTTTAAATAGTACTTCAGTGGAAAATGATATTTTTAAAACAACAAGTCGATGGACCTTGAGCGCATTACAACATAAACTTTCTTTTGCCGAATTCCGCACAACTATTGAAATCAAATGGTTTTAAAATGCAATTTCAATGATTAAGAATTCGTTTGTTGAAACCAAGAAGAAGTTTACAAAAACAGTTTTAGTAACTCAAGGTTTAATAAAAAGAGAAATTTTGAAATACACTTTATACCAAATTTACCAACATGTCCTCAGGAGCGAAACGTCAGGGAAAGAGCTCAATCTTGATCTCATCACGCCATCGTGCCATCGCAGATTGTATTATCTATCCATCACCTGCCTATAAAATGGGTCAGTTTCACTAAAAACTGGTAGGTGCACGAACAGGACAATATAGAACATAATTGAGCAGAATAATTTAATATGTCAAGTAGACATGCAATTAAATAGCAATTTGCTTTCAGCAGTGTCATGGAGCAAACTATTATGAGCACGATGCTAGAATTTTTAAAAGCATTTTACTGGCATAAGTAGGCTAACTATTACAAGCAAAGAACTGCATAAGAAATTTAACTAGCAAAATACAATGCTACATCAACCACACACACAATTCCATAAGTATTGAACCTGTTTCACACTATAACTTTCATACGTGCATAACTCAACAAATTGTGTGATCGGATTTAAATTATGTTTCGATATTAACTGGCCAAGTGGGTACGCACAAGGCACGACTCTAGAAACAACCTAGACTGATCCGGGGGTTTATTATGCTATGTATTTTATGATAACCCGGATAGCTGACTGAGTCCGCACCTAAGGGGACGGTCGGTGACCAAGAGAGAAGTCCCCAAAGCAGCATAAACAATGGATGCATCCCGAACATGGAGAGCTACCACCTAGGATAATTATGGTAGTCTCTTTCCCCTAACTCCGATGACTGGGGAAGCCGAGTCTTTTGCTCGTAACTGCCATTAATGGTTTGTCCATCGAAGTTTTTGTACCTTCTCATCCTCTCTCCAGACAGGAGTCAGCGGTTCGAATGAGTACATCAGGGTTAGTTAACTGAAGACCCATTCTACATACTCTGGTCTTTCGACCCAACTAGAGTATCTTGCCGGTGAAGGCGGAATCATCACCTATTTAGGTGATCACAACATTTTGTTATTTGCACTAATCGATGTTGCCATAACCTACTCATCCAATCATCGCAATGTAAGAAGACGTACTTGTCAAAAGGTACAGTCATACTTGTCAAAAGTACGACTACGATGAAAGGGATATGGTTTCACCAAAGAAACCCCAACAGATATTATTTGCATAAGAAGTAACACAATACAATTTGGCAAGATAAGTCTTGAATTCATTTCAACAATATTTTGCATATTTCATGATACAAGGTCGTCTCGGATCTCTCGTCCGATCAACAAAGTACTTAACATGTCTTGCATGTCTAAAAGTACGCTTCACTGAAAAAGGGAGGTGCGTAGGCTTCTCAAAAGGAACACCCAACACACAACTTCATAACGATCCAAAGAATATAGGAGTGCTCATTTGGCACAATTCATCCTTAAAAGCCACAATGCCATATTGAGTCATTCACACAAGGCACATCATTATCAATCTTGCATCCAAAATTTATCTTAATATTGACATGATTCGCACGACACGCGACACTAGGTTTAATAAATGAAGAATGGGTCCTAACCTCACTCGATCATAGGCTCCTGCCCCCAATCCGGGTTATTCAAATTGAGCCGCAACTTGAATCGAGGTTATAAAACATTTCTCCCAAGTGTGTGGACTTGAGAGGGCTCAAATGTAACTTCGCAATCCTGCGAAGCTTAAAACTTAACTTTGCAAAAGCTGTGCAATTTGAAGAGCATTGGGTTCGCAGAAGGAAACTCGCTTTTAAAGAACTGCAATGCACAAGCACAACTTCTAGTGTTTTGAAAACAAGTGAAATCAGGATAGGCACAAGACTACATTTATGTAAGTACATATTTACCATAAGTGTGAACATATGCAGGTTATAACATGACGACAAACAACTCTCGACTTGCGATGCCGCACCTCGAGCAAAAAGCACATAAGTAACACACGAGGTACCAAAACCATACCTTGGCCACTTAGACAAACACATAAGGTCATAAGTAATACATGAGACACGAAGTCGTACCTCACTCAAAGGAAACGTGCAGGCAAAAATGTATGCAAGCAAACAAGGGCATATGTATTTCAGGAAGTACGAAACCCCACCTTAAACTCATAAACAACTACGCAAAATAATAATCGAAGAATAAAATTGTACCTCGACCCATGAGCATGCAAACAAGAAAATACGCAATGCAAAAGCAATATAACTCTAAGCATGTCTAGCATGGGCAACTTAATTATTTCAACTTAATTAGGTTCATCCATTGCCCTTTTGTGCGACTTTACCCTACCTCGGAATGTTGTGTAGCTGCGTACGCCTACATGCGAGGATAATACGAGGGTCGGGCCGCGAAGCACGAACGAGACCTATTGCGTAAATCTGCAAGAGTGTGAGAGTTATTATGACGTAGCTGTCAAAAAGAACAGAAGGCCAATGGTAAGACCTGCCCTATCGGCGGAATCAAATGAGTGGCAGGGGTATCGGCCCATGTCTGACCAAACAACGAATGACAGGGGCCTCGGCCCCTGTCTGACAGGACAGCGGATGGCAGGGGCCTCAGCCCCCGCCAGACAAAGCAGTGAATGGCAGGGGCTGAGGCCCCTGCCGGCCAAAACAACGAACGACAGGGGTCACGGCCCCTGCCTGCCAAAGCAACAAACGGCAGGGGCCTAGGCCCCTGCCTCACAAAAACAACAAATGGCAGGGACTCGGGTCCCTGCCTGACAATACTGGACGATAGGGGCCTCGGCCCTTGCAAAACAATGAATGGCATGGGGCTCAGTCCCTGCCAGACAAAACGGCAACCGGAAGGGGCCTCAGCCCCTGCCTGACAAAACGAATAATGGCAGGGGCCGACCCCCCTCTTGACGGAACAGTGGCGAAACAAGGGGGAAGGTGCGACAGGGGGGGTATCGGTCCCCTGCCACCCTTCAGGTAGGCATAGAGGGAATAGGAGGGCACGACACAGGCGGTATGTCATCTGTCGGCCTCTCGGCAAGCCCTCAAGGAGAGGGAAAAGAGGGAGGAGGGTGAGACAGGGGATGCCCGACCTCCCATCGGTCGTCTGATAGCCCATAGGAGAGGAGGGGGTGCCGTAGGGGTGACTGGCCCCCTGCTGGCTCTCCGGCAACCTCAAGAGAGAGGGGGAGACGATAGGGGCCCCGTAGGCCACCTGTCGGGCCTCCGATTGATGCAGAGGGAGCGGAAAGAGGATCATAAGGCGGGGGAGGAGAAGACTGAGGAGATAGAGGGCGTACCTGGAAGGGGAGCGCCGTCGTCGATGTCGGCTCCCTTGCGAGGTCGTCGGTGGCAGCGATTGGAAAAAGGAGGCAGCAACGTAGAGAGGAGAGGAGGAGGAGAGAAGGGAGGTGTGCCTCTCCTCCCCTCCTGTCCTTCTCTTAAAGACTTTGGAGGAGGGCGATCTTTGGGGAAACCCTAAAAGGGTTTCCCTTATCCTGTCGAGGGGGGGTGGAGCGGCATGAGTTGGGGGGGGGGGTTGTTTTTAAACAAATCCTCCCTTGTGTCGGGTTTTAAAACCCTAACGAGGGCGGGCCTGGGTCGGGTCCCGACCCGACCCAGGTCCGGATTTTTTTTTACGTGGGTTTTACAGTGACACCTGTAGCTCTTTTAGAAGCTAGTCGCTTCACTAATCTTCTGCGGCTGCGAAAAACCACAAAAAAGGGTGTCAGAAATTTGAAGAATTCTGCGTACGAATCACTCTAATGAAATAAATGAACTAAAGAATATAGATAAGATTTTATGCAATAATCTAGGGGAATGCAATTATGATAATTACATAACTCACTTAAGCATTCATGCAACAGGGAACATTTATTATGCATGAAGAAACATGTAAGCAATAGCAGAGATCACTATTTAAGCAATACGACTATATGACATGTATTAGAGAACAATATTATGCATTCACCAACATTTAACAATTAAGAAAAACATGTAAACATGCATGATCTAATGCATAACAGGAATATGCATGGCTTCAGTGCAAAGTACCTCTTATTAAAATTTTCTTTTCATATGCATGTCCCTATTAAGTGTACACAATTTAAGTTTCTTTTTTAATTATTGTTGCCCGCAGATATACCAAACGGGTAAAAACCCCGAGGTCAAGTTAGGTTCCTAGGGTAGCTTAGCACACAATTTGTATTTTATTATTGGGTTTCAAACTTAGCCCTCGACCGAAACAAGCTTCGAAACATTAAACCACCCATTTAATGTCGGAGACACCAGGGATCACCCATCCATAAGTGTCACTTTTCTTGGTATACCAAAACAACATCTGTGTCTAACACACCACCCCCAGGCAAAGTGACAGACTCTCCCTAAAATCGTAGCCAGAAGAAAGAACCTCAATATCGGGTTCAGAGGCAACAACAATGCACACAGAGTTTTTGTATCCTTTCGGTTTTTCCAAAACCGCAACTCCAAGAGTCCCGTACTCCCGACGAGATATCTTAGAAAATACATTACAATGTTCTTTTATTTTTATTAATTTATCATTATCCAATTTCTTTAATTTGCAAATTCAGCATGCAAACAAAGGCAACAACTCGCATCTACCCCTGCGAGAGCCATCACGAGACTCTCGCCCGTGGAAACACATAGAACAATGCAATATAATGCAAGCTATTAATGTGATTTTTGTGATGCATTTAAAATAAATAAAGGAGCAAACCACTCCTCGAGGCCCACCTAACCCACGATGATTCATTTCGATCATCAATGCACCATATGCGAAAACCATAACATGCCATATATGAAATAAATCACATGCTTTCTATGTGCACATTCATATATGCAAATTTCCACTATGCGCAGGAAAACAAGAACATTTAGAAACATGCTTATATTCAGTTCATATGATAGTGGTACATGCACGCTTTCATGTAATGCACATGTTCAAGTCTATTGCATGCTCTCATTCAATACAAAAGTTCATGTCCAACGCATAATCTCATTTAATACATGGATTCATGTCAACTGCATGCTTTCACTTACAATTCACTTTAAGCAAACTTGTGAACACATCATGCAGTCACTTACAGGCAATCCCACATCAATTCCATGCATGATCATGTATAAGTAAACCACCATGTGTTAACACTTTTTAACTCAGCATATAATATTCAGTTTAAGCATTGGAAACAGCTTATACGACAGCAACCAAGGACGATTACATGTTTAGCTAAATCATAGTAGCACTCATAACATTTCTGCCATGTTGATTACATTGATGCATGCATAACAACTTTACATGACATGTATTTTAATCACATTGTAAATAGGCATGACAGGATGCATAAACGATGATCATGTATGTAGCTAAACAATCAATTAAACACTTAAACATGAGTATATATATGTATAGAAATCAATGTAACCTGTGCAATTCTGGACTAACCTATATATATATATATATATATATATATATATATATATATATATATATATATATAATGCGTTCTTTTTTTTATTAACTTGTAGGGCAGACAGGCCAGCACCCAGCCGAAAGTCGGCTGGGGCTGACAGGGTGCCACACGGCCCAGACTGGGCCTGGGCACCACCTGTCATGCTGCCAAGGTCTGGCAGTCAGCCGAGACCCACTCGGCTGGCTGCCATCCACATGGGTTATTATTTTTTTTTTTAAAGTTCTAAACATTTTTTTCCAGAAAATAATCTTTGAAAGCAACCTGCTGCCCTGTAATGAAATATGCGGAAAAGCAAAGAGTGCACTAAGCACTTACAACATCCACTAATGAACAAACAACAAGGGCTAATACCCAAACCCACAAGAGACAACACAACATAAAAATATAAATGTCTCTTATTGAAAGAGAGAGAGCTCTCAAGTGTAAGAAATACAAGAGGGGTTCACCCCTATTTATATACAAAAGAAGGAGAGGGGAAGGGCCAAGAGGCCTTAAAAGGAGAGCCACCTAGGGGGCTCCCCATGTAGTCGTTGGGAGCCCCCAACGGTCACAAATGTGACCGTTGGGGGCCCCATCGACTACATGGTGGGGCCCCTTTTGTGTGAGCAAAAAAACAAAAAATAAAAAAATATGATTTACAAAAAATAAAGAGGAAAATAAAATAAGAAAAACAAGTACCCCTATCGGGTACTTGTGAAATGACAAAAATACCCCTATCGGTATTACATATATATATATATAAATATATATATATATATGAATTACATATATTTTAACACCCTCCCTCAAGCTTTACGGGGATATAACCGAAAACTTGTTAAGGAGAAACAAAAACCGAGGAGCCGCAAGAGCCTTAGTGAAGAAGTCCGCCAACTGGTACTCTGATGTGACGTAAGGTAGTGCTATAGTTCCTCTTAGGTATTCATCCCGAACGTAATGGTAGTCCATCTCAATATGCTTAGTACGCTCATGGAAGGTGTGATTGCTTGCAATATAGATTACACTTTTGTTGTCGCAACACATCTTCGAAGGAGTAGAGATGACAATGCCCATATCACTGAGGAGGCTTCTTAGCCACACAAGTTCCATGGTTGTAGTGGCCATAGCACGATATTCTGCTTCCGTCGAGGACAAGGATACTTTGTGTTGCTTCTTGCATCTCCACGAAATCATAGAGTCACCTAAGAAAACACAAAATCCGGTAGTTGAGACTCGGTCATTGGGATTTCCTCCCCAATCTGCATCAGTATAAGCAATTAAATCAAGTGACGAGGCAGAAGAAAGAAAAACTCCCTTAGTTATGGTATTTTTGATATATCTGACAATCCTTAAGACTGCACTTATGTGCACGGTTGTAGGTGCATGTTGAAACTGACTGACAGAGTGGACGACATGAGAAATGTCTGGCCGTGTGATGGATAAATAGGTTAGAGACCCAACAAGTTGCCGGTAGGGAGTAGGATCCTCGAGAGGTGTTCCATCTTCCAACCTTAATTTTGCATTGATGACTTCTGGGGTTTCTGTCTTCTTATCATCGGAGATACCAGATTTGGAACAGATGTCAGCAGCCAGTTTCATCTGAGAGAGAATGTACCCTCGAGGAGAGTACGTCACTTCAATTCCTAAAAAATATCTTAAGGAAACCAAGGTCAGACATATCAAAATTTTCTTTCAAAACCTTTTTAATATCATTAATGTCTTGCTCATCACTTCCTGTGATGATCATATCATCAACATAAAGTAGTAAAATAACTACTGAAGACCCTGCACTTTTCACAAACAAAGCAGTGTCAGTATAACATAAACGAAAATTCAAACTTGTCATTACATTACTAAATCTATCATGCCAAGCCTTTGGGGCTTGTTTTAAACCATATAATGCCTTTTTAAGTTTGAGAATCTTATTTTTACCAATACATACTCCAGGTGGGGGATCCATGTAAACTTCTTCATTTAATTCGCCATTTAGAAATGCATTCTTAACATCGAGTTGATAGATAGGCCATTTTTTCACAGACGCAATAGCAATAACAGTCCTAACACTCGTCATTCTAGCAACAGGTGCGAAAGTTTCTTCATAATCTATTCCATATTCCTGAGCATATCCTTTAGCTACTAACCGTGCTTTATAACGTTCTAATGAACCATCACTCTTGGTTTTAATTTTGAAGACCCATCTACATCCTATTGATTTCTTTCCAGTGGGTAACGAAGTTATTTCCCAAGTTTTTGCTTTTTCAAGGGCACTAAGCTCTAAGTTCATGGCTTCAACCCATTGAGGAATATCTTTGGCCTCATTATATTGTGAGGGTTCATGAAATGAATGCAACGCAATTAGACATGCTCTATATCTTGGAGTTAGGGACTCATAGGAAACAAACCTATTAGGAGGATTGGAGATCCGACTGGATCTCCTTAAAGAGGTTTCTTCTATGTTGGATCCTTGAGAGTATTTTTCTAAGGCGCTCATCTGAGATTGTTGACCACGTCTAACATATGTTTGGAGTGGTCTATTATTCTCATCTATAACATTATCAAGAGGAATTTCCTCTAGGTCATTCAAAGACACATTAGAGATTTCCTCTTCTTGAGGAGTCTCATCTTCTTGAGATAGAAGATCAAATAAAAAAGAATATTCACTTTCGTCAATATCTTTAGTTTTCACAAAACCATTTTCATTTTCCAAAAATGTTACATCTTTGAATACATAGAGTTTGTTATTTTTCAAGTCAAAACATCTAAAACCCTTTTGATTTTCTCCATAACCCAAGAAAACGCATTCAATAGCTTTATGAGATAATTTGTCCTGTTTATGAGTAAGGACAAAACATTTACATCCAAAGACTCTCAATCTATTGAAGTCGGGAGTTCTTTCAAATAGTTTTTCGTATGGAGATGTATTTTGTAAGGATGAAGATATCATTCTATTTATTAAGTAAGTTGAGGTTAAGGCCGCTTCGGCCCAAAAATTCTTTGGAATTTCTTTGGAAATAAGGAGTGTCCTAGTGGTTTCCATGATGTGCCTATGCTTTCTTTCGGCCAAGCCGTTTTGTTGGGGAGTCCTAGGACACGATCTTTGATGACAAATTCCATTTACTTCTAAATAGTTTTGAAATTCATTTGATAAATATTCTCCACCCGAATCGGATCTAAGAGTAGAGATATTACTTAAAAACTGATTTTTAACTATCATATGAATTTTTTTGAAAAAATCAAAGACTTCGGATTTTAAATTGAGAAAGTAGATCCATACATACCTAGTGTAGTCATCGATGAAAGTGACGTAATAGGAGTACCCTCCTTTAGACATGACGGGAGAAGGACCCCAAACATCTGAATGGACTAACTCAAAAGGTCTTTTGGACACAAAAGTTCGGTTTGGAAAAGGAGTAGATTTCATTTTGCCAAAAATACAATTCTTGCAAACAAAATGTTTCTCATTACAAAATTTCTTTCCAAATGGAAAGGAGTACATTTTTGAGAAACTTGGATGTCCAAAGTCTTTGATGCCAAATATCAATATTTTTATCTTGGACATGGTTACAAAAAGAGTTCATGGGGAGTTTCAAGTTGCTCATGTAATAGAGATCTCCCCTCCTATGGCCTTGCCCAATCAACTTCCCGGACCGGAGATCCTGTATAGAGCAATCCTTAGTTGAGAAGGAGATTTTACATCCATGATCACATATTTGAGCAACAGAGAGGAGATTTAAATTAAGTTGAGGTACAACTCTCACGTTTGGCACAAAGAAATCTTTTGAAAAGTTTAAGGTTCCAAAACTTTTTACTTTTAAAGATGTACCATCGGCAGTTGAAACATAGGAGTTTTTATAATTATTACATAAATCGGAAAGCTCATTTTCAAGAGGGGTCATATGAAAGGAAGCTCCAGAGTCAAGGATCCAAGACGACATACCTGGAGGAGAGGAGGAAGCTACGGCGGCACCCGAAGTTGATGGAATCTTGAGTAGAGTTTGTAGTGCTTCCGATAGTTGAGCAAGAGAAAAAGAGTCATTTCCTTTGATTGCTTCCTCTTTCTTTTGAGTAGCTTCTTCAACGGAAGCAACCTTATTTTTTGGTGCTTCATTCAACTTAGGGCAATTAGGTCTTATATGACCCGGTTCTTGACAATGATGGCAAATGGCTTTTCTATAATTGCCATTATAGTTATTTTGCCTTCCAAAATGTGGAGGTTTGTAAGTTTTCATATGGTTGTCGGGTTTTGATACGGCCAAGACATCATCTCCTCCTTTAATCATGCCAAGACGGGTTTCTTCTTGGCATATTTCGGCTATGGCATCTTCCAAGGGAAGAGGCTTTGATCTATGTAGTAGTGAGGATCTAACTTGCTCATATTCAGGCCTAAGCCCATGTAAAAATTGGAAAAAGTGTTCTTTTTCCATTTGTTCTCTCCTTAATTCCACATCTATACTAGAAACCCATTTTGGTTCTAGTAAAGATAGCTCATCCCATAGAGGGCCAAGAGTGCTAAAGTAGTCCCTAACACTCATTTCTCCTTGCTTGATAGTCCGGATTTTTTCTTGAAGAAAGAATTGACGAGCAAGGTCTTTTTGGGTAAACATACCTTTTATGAAGAACCATGCTTCATTTGCCATCCGAAATTTGGCAATGTTGGCGCAAATCTTGAGCTCCACATTGTTCATGAACCAAGCAAGAATCTTGGCATGCTTACTTTCCCAATCTTCTATTTTAGATCGGTGATCTTCAATGGCCTTCATGCAGGCATCTCCTTCAAGAGCTTTTTCTTGATCACCTTCATCTTAGTTAGTTGGAGTTGTGGTTCCGGAATAGTGCCCATAACATATCCCCAAAGCTTTTTCCCCTTGAGGTTGTTTTCCATGGCGGCGGCCCACATCATGTAGTTGGAGCCATTGAGCTTGAAGGAGAGATCAATCTTTTGTTCTCCTTCCATAATAATCACTTACAAGAGGATAAAAAGAAGAGATACAACAAGAAAAAAATATAGCTACACAACTAGCTATATTAAGAAGAAGAGCAAACACAAGGATCTGATACCATGTAATGAAATATGCGGAAAAGCAAAGAGTGCACTAAGCACTTACAACATCCACTAATGAACAAACAACAAGGGCTAATACCCAAACCCACAAGAGACAACACAACATAAAAATATAAATGTCTCTTATTGAAATAGAGAGAGCTCTCAAGTGTAAGAAATACAAGAGGGGTTCACCCCTATTTATATACAAAAGAAGGAGAGGGGAAGGGCCAAGAGGCCTTAAAAGGAGAGCCACCTAGGGGGCTCCCCATGTAGTCGTTGGGAGCCCCCAACGGTCACAAATGTGACCGTTGGGGGCCCCATCGACTACATGGTGGGGCCCCTTTTGTGTGAGCAAAAAAACAAAAAATAAAAAAATATGATTTACAAAAAATAAAGAGGAAAATAAAATAAGAAAAACAAGTACCCCTATCGGGTACTTGTGAAATGACAAAAATACCCCTATCGGGTATTACATATATATATATATATAAATATATATATATATATGAATTACATATATTTTAACATGCCCAGCAGGTCTGCCGACAGCAGGCCACAGTCTGGCCTAAGCTGGCCAGACTGCTGGTTATTTACAAAAACAAGGTTTCCCTTTTTTTTGTAAAGCATGGTCAGCACCCAGAAGTAATGGTGTAGATACCAGATGGACAGGACTTTGAAATACTCGTGTTACATAGGAATTGAATAAGAAGCTACATCCATTAGTTACAAAGCTTGTATAAGTGAAAAGATTAGACCGTATTAACACAATAGTTCTCTCTAGAAAGATGCTAGGTAGTCAGAAAGACAACACAGTATGCTTAAGAACAGGAACAATATTTTTGAAAAAGAGTTGAAATGGCAAGAAGCATTCTTAGTCCCCATAATATGATATGAATTTCTTTCCATCCCACATATGAAAAATTTAGGTAAGAATGGATGATATACTTAGTCACTAAGTACTCTTGCAATATAAAGTACAGAACCAGCAGCATCTATCTCTGTACACACACATAGACATGCAGAGAAACGTTGGAAGACAAGACGTTCAAAAGAATCTAGTCAGACTTTCAGGAACCAAAGGTAAAGAACTAGTTATTATGATGTTCCCCTTTCTTTTCCCCCGAACTCAATTCCCACAGTCACACACCAAATCTCTTTCAGCCACACCCTCCAGGGAACCATGTCAGGGACAGTGCCCTAGCTTTTGGTATCACATGAATCAGCCCGTAATGTTTGACATAAAAAAAATCCAACATAATGACAATTAAACCAGAGCATGCTTAAAATGTGACACAATTCCACTATGAGAAAAAAGCGTATCTACTGATAATACAAAATCTGACAAAACTTCCAATCTGTTTCACAAAAAGAACAGAACAGGGTATACACAACAATTAAATTGCAAAGGTACAAAAAAACTACCCATTCTCGCACCCCATTACAAAGAATATACATGTATTAAACCTGGATCAGATTTGCGCATGTCCTAAACATAGCAAATCTGTCCAGTTTTGGGGATCCACAATCACGATTACGTAAATATACATTTTCCCATGAATAAACTCCAAAAAAGATGGTAATCAAACTCTTATTAGGGTAAATCTCTTGATTTACTCCTTTCCCCATGTATTTTTACCAAATCATTGCATGGAATACAAATCCATGTCTTTGTTCTCATTCACAACAAAAGAAGAACCCGTACCTCAGAACCGGCGCTTGGGGGCTGCCGCTGTTGCGAGAAGGAGATTTTTCTGGCCACCGATCCTCTGCCGTGAAGGGGCGATCGGGAGGGAGACAGAGAGGGAGGAAAAGAGGAACAGAAGAGTCCCCTTTGTAGGAGGGTGGCCTCCCGAAAAGGAAGGAGCCTCCTCCTGGCGGCTGCGCACGACCCCTCCCCCGAAATAGCACAGTGTTAGGGTCTTGAACCCTAACGCCCTCCCCCATCTCGCTCCTTATCGGGTTCAGCCCTGTAGCGGCTGAACCCTTTTAACCTTTCAAATTTTTTATTTTTTTTCATGGGGCGCGGCCCGGGTCCGGACCTAAGACCCGGATGCCAACCTCAAGTTGGGTCTGCACCTCATCCATGTGATGTGGATCCACAAGTTAGATACAAGTGGATCCAACTGTGGATCATTGAGTTAGATTTATTTTATTTTATTTTATTTTATTTATTTATTTTTAATAAACACAAGTCATTAACAAAAATTTATGGTTATTATAGATATAGTTATCCTGCTCCTCTATCCGGACGATATGATTATCACAAGAGGTGATAAACAGAGAGTTACTCATATCAAGGATGTTCTCAAAAGAAACTTTGATACAATAAATCTTGGTTTTCTTTGATATTTTCTTGGGATAAAAATTGCTTACTTACCCCTAAGGTATTTTTTGTCTCAGGCTAAGTATGCAACCTAGATAATTGAAAGGTCAAGCCTTACGAACTATGTCACACGGACTCGGCTCCAAGATCGCCGCACCCGCGTCGACACGCACCGACACGGGTGCGGCTCGGACTCGGTCAACCCAACCCTGGGTGTGGTCAACGCACCTAGGGTCATTTTGGTCCATTTTTTGAACTTTTTTTTTTTTTGAATTTTTTTTTTGAAATTTTCTGGGCTACAGCTGTAAGGAAAAAAACCCATCACAACTAAAAAACCTGTACATTTTCAAGTTTTAAGTACAGAATGGGCACAACTCAAGTTTTTGTGGTTTTTTCATGTACGAAGAAAGTGAATTATTACAGTGTATGAAGAAAGTGCCCAAAAGTGAATTATTCCTGTATGAAGAAAGTGTACAGAATGCCTTCACAACTCATCACCTGTCCCCTAATGGGCACAACTTTGACCGAGTCTTATATATATATATATATATATATATATATATATATATATATATTTAAATATATATATAGCCGAGTCCCCGTGTCCAAAAATTTTGAAATTGCGCCGCACCCGTGTCGCACCCGCACCCATGTGACATAGCTTACGAATGAAAAGAGAGTAGACACGTCAGAGGTCATTAATCCAAAAAATGAGGATAGGTGATAAAGAACTTCTAAAAGATCCAACTCTATGTCGCCAAATAATTGAAGTCTTATCTTACCTTTCTATTACTCGTCCTAATATTGCTCATGCTATTAATATTGTTAGTCAATTTTAGCATTCTCCCACTACAGGACATATGAGTGTTGTAATGAGAATAGTTAGTTAGAAATGTTAAAAATACTATGAATCATGGTTTATTTTTATCATCCTCGCCCCCATTAGATATTATTGTATATACTGACTTTGATTGGGGAGATGTAAATGATCGTCGCTCAACCACTGGCTTTTGTGTTTTTTTAGGTGATTTCTTGATATCTTGAAGGTGAAAAAAGCATGAATTTTGTGTGCATTTAAAGTGAATGAACATAATTTTTTATGTTGTCGTGTATGTTCTTATAAGCCCCTATGTGGCTATTGTCCTTTGCTCCCTTTGTGGGATTTGTATTGGCCTCTTGTTTGAGGTGTAAAGAATACTTAATTTCATTACACAGCTTGGCACAAGTCAACATAAGCCAAAAGTTGACAATAAATGTCCACTCAAACAAGTAAATGCAAGTGCCTATCATAAAAATATGCACTGAGAAAAGATAAAAAAACAAACAACAACAACAATGGCATAGCACCATGCCTGACATTATTTATAGTTAAAAATATTATCTTCAAAACTGGCTAAAACAAATTACCATCTCAAATGCAGGAGTAATGAAGAGGAAACTGAAGAGAAGCAGCATAGGACATACAACTTGAACATAAATAATGATGCCATTTTACTCACAAAAAGAAACAAAAAAATAAATAAATGTGTACCAGTTTTTCAAGTCACTACTATAAAGTACACATTCCAAGGGTAAGTTCAAATTTTGAAACTTTGGTTCATATTGCAAATTAACCCATCTTTTGATATACTCTGGCATGCCAAAAATATAAATTTCCCTACGATATTTAAGTAGAATTAAAATTTCTGGAATATAAGGCTATGATAAGAGAGCCTTAAAAGTGGGTATCCGCCAGTCTCCATTTCTTTTGCATCTTTCTCCTTGAACATAGAAAGAGAGCTCTTTTCTCTCCTTGAAAATAAGAAACTGCTACTTTCTCCTGTTTTCTTGCTCTCTTTCCAAACACATTCTGATGTATCACAGCATAATGAATAAAAGCAATATCTTCATGTCAGGAACAACAAAATTACAATTCTAAACTGCTCAGATAATCTAACCCAGTGATATCCAAAGATATCCTAAAGGAAGATTCTTGAAGAGAAATCAGAACCTAGCAGCTGCCAAAGATCTTTTTGAAGAGGGGGAAGAAGCACGCAATGCACACATGCACAAGACAACTAAAAGCTAGCTCTCATTTAAAGGAGACAAAAAACACAAGACAACTAAAGCTATGAGAGGGCAACAGACTGGCCCCTCAATGAGCTGCATCCCAATCAAACTGGCCTGTCCATTTGGATGCACATGGCCTAAAAGCCATGTTCCAGTCGAGCTGAGGCTCAAAGACAAGCCTAGGCCCGACATAGATAGGCCAGCCCAAGGGTGGCCTGCGGGCTGTCTACCCTTTTTCAGGGCCAGACCATGGGCCAGGCTAGTGGCCCAGATCTATTTCTGATCAGGCCACTCAACTCGTTGATGTTCATAGACCAGTTGACCATCCCATCGATTTTTATTCAGGCACCCAAATAGTAGATGGGCCCTGGGCCCCGTGGCATATAATGAGTCAAGACACGTATCGATCCTAATAAAAGTGCATTCAAGACAACAGTAAAGGTCATCATATTGTGGAGAATGCAGCAGATATTTTCCAATAGAAAAACAAACCTGAAAGTGAATGACTAACCAACCTAGCCAAGCTTGGCCTCCTATATTGTGCAAGCGCAAGCACAACAGCATCCTCTACCTTGAACCAAAAAGCATCACCAACAAAATATAATCAGCACCATGCATAAAAAAGAGTGAAGAACAAGCACCCACACACCCAGACAAGGATTCCAACAGCCAAGAAATAGCATTATTGAATAATAATTGCTTAGTCCATTTGCAAGACTGACTAAAGGATGCAAATGAACCAGCTTGGCAAAATTTCAAGACAATTAACACAATATAAAGACGATTTTAAGGCACTCCTTTATCACAAAATAAGAAAACTAGCATTTGGAAGTTCACTATTTCAAAATATTGTCAAAACTTCTAAAACATAAACACTACATTTTGGAATTAGATCCAGTTCATTTTTGGCCTGCATCCTGATACATTTTTCCCATGCCCCTCTGTAGGCCAACACAAAAACTGATCAATTTTCATACCAAAACTGGATGCATTACATATGTTCATCAGTGACTGATGTCAAATTGATAAACCTACTAAAATCATTTTAAGGGCAGTGTTGTAAAAGTCGCAACATATCCAAAAAAGGCATACTCTCGAAACTAGTTTCATGGATGTATTGGTGTTATAATATAGTACCACGCATTACACTACCATATCAAACCTAGATATAGAGTGTACTGTACGATATCGATATTGACAGAACATAACATTTTCTGACAGTCTATTCTTTTGTACATTTACAACATTGTTTAGCTTCATTCATAAACCATTACGTGGTTCTTTTCTTTTTTTATATTTTATGTTATGCAAATTTATGAGTTTTACAATACATTACAACATGTTACTGTTGAGAAGTGTTTATAAGGGCTCGTGTTTATAAGGGCCTTTTGGGGTTTTTATATTATTGTCTCCTTATACGTTATTCTCTTATATATTGTGGGTCTTTTTTGTAATTTGACACAGATGGTTAATCTTTATTTAAGTAGAGATTAAACCTAATATGAAGTTATTTTCGTGCGTTTCTATGGGAGTCGACTTCAACATGGTATCAGAGCATGGTGAGGTCCTTCTCGTTTGAAGCCTATTGACGTCTGCCCATCTTCTTCGGCAGCAGCAGATCTGATCCCTATTGAAGCCTATTGACATCTGAAGCCTATTGCAGACTTCAACATCGATTAGGCTTGTGCCCTAGCCTTCTACATCATCGATTGGGTGGAGGACGTCTCTCACAGAAGAATTAGATCTGATGTTGGGTCTCTGTCAGCTGAAGCACCATTAAAATAGATATGGTGTCGTGACAGAGATCTGGATCAGATCTGATCGTTGATGTTGATGTTGAAAAGTCACGATCGTTGTTCCTGTTGATGTCGAATAGTCATGATCGTTGAGGTTGGTGGAGTAAGTTCTGCGTGATTGTGGTATGTACCAGATCAGTTTTATTTAAAAAAAATATTGGACTCATCTAGGCAAGGTTGCCCTGGATAGTATAGTTTGGATTATGAATCAGTTGGTGGATCAATTCGTGTGGACAGTAAGAGCTGAGTTGTGGATATTTTTTTAAAGACAGTTTGGATTGCATCTGCCTATGCCTAATCTCTTGTTAGTAGCCTATCATTGAAAGTTGCGTCTGCCTAATCTGTTCATCAGTCTTTATTAGTGCATCAGTTTTTTTTGTGACCTCTGCCTATAGCAATTTTTTTTTGTTATATCTGATCTGAAATCTGATCTCAGACCGTGTGAAGGTCAAGTGACTGCTGTGATATTTTAACTATTGCTGTAATGGCTGAATCACAAAAAGGGGAGCAGAAAACAGAGGCTTCGGCAGATTATAAAGCCTTCGCAAATCCGTTTTCGTATGGTACATCAGTAAAATTAGATGAGACTAACTATGCAAGATGGTCTCAAACATTTATGATGTCAGTTTCAGGTCATCGCAGGAAGCATATTTTGTTGGAGTCTGAACCTAAAGAAAAAGTTGGAAAATACGCAACGTGGGAAGAGGACAATGATATAGTTATGTCCTGGATTATGAATAGTGTGCAACCACATATTGCCGATGGTCTTATTTATTATTCTTCCGCCAAGCAGATGTGTGATAACTTGAGGGATATGTACTCACAAGAAACAAATGTGAGTCGTATTCTTCAGGTAGAACAGGAAATCTATCAACTGCAGCAAGGGGATCAAACATTGGCACAATACTACGCATCAGTAAAGGCTGTGTTTGAGAGGTTGAATGCTCATAGACCTTTGTGTTGCAACCAACATAAGATTCATCAGGAGCAGACCATGGTGGATCGATTTCTTACTGGGCTATCATCAGAGTATGCAGTGGCTAAAGTTCAGATGTTGACAGGATCAGATGTTCCTACACTTGCTAATGCATATAATCGGCTGAGCAAGCTTGCTATGTCTCTTCCTAATTCTCAATCGGAAACCCAACCCTTTGCTCTATCTGTTTCATTTGGTCGTGGTCGAGGAATTGTCCCGAATTTCAGAGGAAGGGGTCGTGGTACTGGAGGCAGAGGCAAGTTTCAGTGCTCCTTCTGTGGCAGATTTGGTCATTTAGAAGATAGATGTTTTGACAAACATGGTAGGCCTCCTCCTTCAACGGCTAAAACTGCTCTCAAGGCTCAAGTGGTCAAATTAGATACAGATTATTCCAATATTAATTTTACCAATGATTCAGTGACTCTTAGCAAGACTGAATATGACGAGCTTCTAGCCTTACGACCATCTACTTTGAGCTCTCCAGTAGCTGATGTTGTGTGCTCTGCAGGTGATGGCCTACCTGGTCCAAGTGGTAGGTGGATTATTGATTCTGGGGCATCTAGACACTTGTGTGGAAATTCGTATAATTTTTTAAGTTTAAAGTTTGTTTCTGATCAAAAGAGGGTAGTCCTTGCTGATGGCAGTTCTTCCCCAATTGTAGGGCAGGGAAACATGTCTATTTCCCCTACTCTTCAATTGTCAAATGTTCTTCATGCCCCTTCTTTTTCACAAAATTTATTATCTGTTAGTCGAATAACTAAAGAGTTAAACTGTAGGGTGATTTTTGATCCCATGTGTTGCATGTTTCAGGACTTGCTGACGAGGAAGAGGATTGGTGCCGGCTATGAGGAAGGTGACGTTTATTATCTACATCAACCAATGGGTTCAGTCTATTCTGTTGTGGCATCATCCTCAAGCCCTTTGTTGTGGCATCATCGTCTAGGTCACCTTCCCGTGTCAAAACTTCGTTGTATCATTCCTCATATATCCTCTTCAGTTTCTTTTCAATGTGAAACATGTCAATTAGGAAAACATCACCGAAGTTCTTTTCCCTCCAGTCAGAGTCCTTCGAGTCAAAGATTGTTTGATCTTCTTCATGTTAATGTGTGGGGTCCAAGTAGGATTCCTAGTAGGTCTCAGTGTCGTTATTATTTGGTTATTGTTGATGATTTCTCAAGGTTATCGTGGGTGTTCCTGTTAAAAGATCAGTCTCAAGTTCTTGTTATTCTCAAATCTTTAATTGTTGAAATAAAGACTCAATTTGACGTGCGTGTTAAAGTTGTTCGCACTGATAATGCTTCTGAGTTCAAATCCAAAGATTTATTTCAATTCTATTCTGCAAATGGGATTCAACCTCAATTTACCTGTCCTCATACATCCCAGCAAAATGGTGTGGTTGAGAGAAAACATAGACAAATCTTGAATGTTGCTCGTTGCTTAATGATTCAATCCAATATGCATGCATCATACTGGGGTGATGTTGTTTTAACTGTTGGCTTTCTCATAAATCGCATGCCCTCAACCTCGGTAGAATATCAGATTCCTATTCAAATTCTTCGTCCAGAGGTTCCGCTTTTTTCGATCTCTCCTAAAGTTTTTGGATGTGTGCTTTGTGCATAAGTTGGGTCCTAATCGAGATAAACTTGCTTCGCAGTCTATTAAATGTGTTTTCCTTGGATATCCTAAGAATAAAAAAGGATATTGTTGCTATGACCCTACATCCTATAAAGAATATGTCAGTGCGGACGTTACCTTCTTTGAGACTATTCCCTATTTTTCAAGTACTACTCCAAGGCTACAGGAGAGCCAGGGCGATATCCTTCCTCTTCCGGTCCATACTTTTCCGTTAGAGTCTTTTCCCTCTTAGTCTTTGGCTCCATCCTCTGCTATGTATCGTTACCAAAACCCTCCTATTGTCTACTCTCACAGGTCGCCACCTACCTCAATGCCTCCATTATCTACTTCTCTTGAGGTGAGTATCCCTGAACATACTGAAGTTCCTGTTCTTGATGATGATCTTCCTATTGTTCTGCGCAAGGGAAAGAGACAGTGCACCCTTCATCTCATTTATTAGTTTGTCTCAGAAGTTAATCTCGGTGCATCCATGAAGAGTTTCATTTTTGCTCTGTCTGTCTCCTCTGTTCGGCTCCATCACAGTCAGGCTCTTTTCGACCCTAAATGGTTGCAGGCTATGCGGGATAAGATGGATGCCCTTCGCTCTTAGGGCATATGGGACTTTGTTGATCCACCTGCTGATGCAGATATTGTTGGCTACAAATGGGTCTATACCATTAAATATAACTCTGATGGATCCATTGAACGCTAGAAAGCCCAATTGGTTGCCAAAGGCTATACTCAGACTTATGGTGTCGACTTCTTTGAAACTTTTTTCCCAGTTGCTCGTCTTGTTCTTTCAATCGTTGTGCACTATGGATGGCACTTATGTCAGTTGGATGTAAAGAATGTCTTTTTGTACGGGGATTTGCACGAAACAGTATACATGCAGCAACCTCCAGGCTTTGAGGTTCAGGGGGAGTGTCAGAAGGTGTGCAAGTTGAAGAAGGCTATTTATGGCCTGAAGCAGAGTCCTCAGGCATGGTTTCACAAATTATTTGAGGTAATGTCGATTTTTGGCTTTGTGAGATCAGCCTCAGACCATTCCTTGTTTATTAAGAAAACTAGTGCTGTAATTGTTGTTATGGTGGCATATGTCAATAATATCATATTGACAGGGAGCAGTGACCAAGATATTTATGCAACGAAGGCTCATCTTCAGAAACATTTTGTTACTAAAGATCTTGGTCCTCTCAGATATTTCCTGGGTATCGAGGTAGCAAGAAACAAAGAGGGCTTAGTTTTGTCACAAAGGAAGTATGTTTTGTATTTATTAAAAGAGACTGGAATGCTAGGAGCGAAGCCAGCTAACATTCCTATGGATCCCAAAACTCATTTGTTTGATGAGGAGTCTGAATATGTAGATAGTGTCAGTTTTAGATCCTTGGTGAGTAAGTTGTTATATGTCACTGTTACTAGACCTGACATTTCATTAGCAGTGAGTAAAATTAGTCAATTCATGGATAAACCCACTAAAGTTCATTGGGATGCAGCTATGATGGTTCTCAGGTACTTAAAGTTATCTTCTGGTAAAGGACTGTTGTTTAAACAAAATGCATCCTTGGATGTTGTTGCTTACACTGACGCAAATTATACGGGGTCAATTGAAGATAGAAAGTCAACAACTGGATTCTGTGTTTTTGTGGGAGGAAATCTAATTACCTGGAGAAGTAAGAAACAAACTGTTGTAGCCAGGTTGAGTGCTGAATCTGAATATCGAGCTATGGCTTAAACCGTAACTGAGATGATGTGGGTAAAATCATTTCTAACCGATCTTCAGGTGAAAGTATCCCTACCTATGTCGATGGTGTGTGACAATAGGGTTGCTACATATATTGCCAATAATCCAGTATTTCATGAAAGGACTAAACATATTGAAGTTGACTGTCACTATGTACGTGACTTGGTTCAGACTGGTTATATTTGCACAGATCATATATCTTCCGAAGATCAAGTAGCTGATGTCTTCACCAAGGCTCTGGCGAGTGCTAGTTTTTCTCATTGTTGTGACAAGCTGAGCATGATTGATATATTTGCTCCAGCTTGAGGGGGAGTGTTGAGAAGTGTTTATAAGGGCTCGTGTTTATAAGGGCCTTTTGGGGTTTTTATATTATTATCTCCTTATACGTTATTCTCTTATATACTGTGGGTCTTTTTTGTAATTTGACACAAATGGTTAATCTCTATTTAAGTAGAGATTAAACCTAATATGAAGTAAGTTATTTTCGTGCGTTTCTATGGGAGTCGACTTCAACAGCTACATTACAGTATTATTTTCTTGCAACCATGATAGAGTCACGATACTCAGTTTACAACATTTCTTAAGGGCATCGACTCAGCACAATTCACCACAGAGGCTCCGCTACTATATCAAACTGTAAATTGCAGATCCTGAACTAGAACATAAAATAAGAGTTCTAGGCTTCTAGCAATGAGGATGAATATTGGTGGTTCGGTTGCCATGGAAGAGAAATATGAAGTTATCAATTCATCTCGATAGAAGTATGAAATCCAAGATTTATTAATGACAACAATTGGTCTAGTTGTAGGAACTGCAGATATGGCATTTAGAAGATCCCAACCTTGATATAATAGCATAGGTCTATTATATCAAATGTTTTCCCTATGTCTGGCACAGGGTTACCGGAAACGCTATAGCACTCGGGGAAGCGCGCTTCCCCCAAAACACGTTTTGGAAGGGCGAAACGTGCGGGGAAGCGACCCTTTTAAATGGGAAGCATGCTTCCCATTTCGCTTCCCCGATCACTTCCTACTCGCTTCTCAATATTAGGAGGTGAGTTTTTTTTTGCGAGGGGGGCTTAGAGCCTTTAACAAAAAAGTTTTTGCCCAATATCGGGAAAACTCGATTCCTATTCACTTCTCATTCGAATCCTAGGTTGCTTCCCTCTTCATTTTCTCTTCGCTTCTTAGGTCGCTTCCCTTCTCGCTTACGAGATGATTCTCGGTTTGCTTCTAAGTCATCTCGTGCTTCCCGCTTCTGCTTCTCGAATTATTTCCCGCTTCCTCGACTAGCAACTTTGGTCTAGCATGACTTTAAAGGAAGAAGTATGAAACCCAAGATTTATTAATGACAAAAGTTGGTCTAGTTGTAAGAACTACAGATATGGCATTTAGAAGATCCCATCCTTGATATAATAGCATAGGTCTATTAAATCAAATGCTTTCCCTATGTCTAGCATGAACAAGCAGTTTCTCCTGTTCATCCAATATCTAAACAACAACCAACAATACAACAAAATATAGGTGAACTACCTCTATATATTACTTACAAAAAGCAATATCATTATGTCATATAAGCTATGTCACATGGGTATGGAGGGTACGACACGGCAATTTAAAAAAATATGGGAATGGGGGCGCTGCTATATATATAAAGAGAGAGTTTGGGTCTGGGTCTGGATTATATATGGATCTACTATATTAAGATCCATATACAACATATCTTATAAAAGGGGAAGGGCCCTTCCCCGCCACCCCCCCCCCTCCCTCTCTCCCACCCAAGGTCAACACCCCAAAAAACAAAAAAAAATAGTGTTTGGGTCGGGTCGGGATCAATCCCGACCCGGCACGTACCCGCACCATGTCCAGTACCCGTACCCGTGTCCTGCCGTGTCGACATGGGTATGCTGGGTGCAATGGAGTGTCAGTGTGACATAGCATATAAGGTATTATGTAACCAACGTGCAGCCCATTTATTGAATCCTCTATAAGGAAACAATATTTTGTGCATGTACCTTGCTTCTACCCTCAAGAAAACTTGTTCACACAGTGAAGCATATAATTGAAAACAAACAACTATGAAAAAACTAGAAAGATAATCACATCAGCGTGCAACTAAAAAAAACAGACATTAAAAGAAAACCTTTAAAGTAGTTAGTTCTCGCAAGCCCTTTTCAACAAAAAGCATGCTCTCTATGTTTCCTTCTGCAGTTAGATCATTCAAATCTCGTGCTAGCTTGGCTCTTTTCTCTGGATCATCATCTCCTGCTCAATATAACAAGCTTTCAAGGTCTTGATTTTACAAATAAAACCATTATCTATGTATCAAAATCAATGGAAGTTATAAAAACAGATTCTCAGGAATATGATCATATTTTCACTTCAGTATGTGATAAATAAATGTAAAAATATGCCAATCAATCAGTTACTACTACTAGCCTCTATTCCAAGATTCTTCCTTGGCCTTTTGTCCAGCAGAAAGGACAACCTCAAGAGGAAGGGGGGCAAGCGAGGACCAATGCGCATGCTTTGGGCCTGCTACGTCTGCATGGATACCTGTAGGAAGAGTTGGAAGTCAACAGGTTAGATAGGGTAAAAAAATTACGGCATCAAGTAAAATCCTTTTTAAACTAGAAATGCTATAATTCCGTATTTCATGATTTGTAGCTATTTTCACAGCCGCATCTACCATCTATGAAAGACAACCAACATATGCCTTTACCATGTGGCAACTGACAACACTTCTATTAACATGATGAACTAAAATTTTAACAAAATGAAGGAACACTAGAATTAGAATGTTAAGAATAGAAATATGTTAAGTCAGCAACACTTCCAAATGCCACTTCTTCCAGTCGCATCCGTCTTCAGGTGAGCGGATAGGATTTGGTTCCGGTTGGTTCTAAGTTTTAAAACAGACCTGTATGGTCATTAGGTGCAGATACAATGGGATGAAATACACAGGAGTGGGTTAACAGCTGTTTGTGCCTCAATCTTGTCAGGTCGAAACATGGTGGGTTTGGGACATAAAGCCTTTTTATCTACTTTGTTCTTGTCAAGAAATATGATTGTTACATAGCAGTTTTTTTAAAAGGTTTAACATTCAATGGCTCACAATTTTTTAAATTTCAAACATTGGAAGTTAACACAAATCAAGGGTCGGTTCTTAGCAAATGGACCATGCTGGACACATCTAGTCAAATTGCCAGAAAACGGTGGCTATCACCAGTACACTCGAGATGTGCACATCCTCTCTCTCTCTCTCTCTCTCTCTCTCTCTCTCTCTCTCTCTCTCTCTCTCTCTCTCTCTCTCAACCAGTGTTGTTAAAAGCGTGCCTCAAGGCGCAAAAGGCGTGCACCCTCTACGGCTCAAGGTGACAGCCTAATGCGTGATAGTAATAATTATAATAATAATAATAAGAAGAAGAAGAAGAAGCATTTATTTATTTATTTGTAATTTTAGATATTTTTTATAGTTTGTTTTAAGTTTTCAAAAAAAAAATTGAGGCTTATGCCTTGCCTCAGATTTTGGTGGAACGCCTTGCTTCGCCTCAACGATTTTCACAACATTGCTCTCAAAACATGCATATATAGGTTCAGTTACTACTCTCACCCAGTTATTCCTAATCAGGTATATAGCAGTACAGTCCAAAGTGGGTTAGGTCTAAAAATGGAAAACACCAGATCCAATCCATTTTACAACCACGTTTAAAATCTCATAGCTCAACCAGGCATGGGTCCATCCCAACCTGACTGGTTCATACCAAACAGGCTGATCTCTCAGGCCATCTGGATGTTGCCCAATTCAGTTATAACCTATGTAAAAAGTGAAAAAAAAATCCTTTTTATTAGGGAAAACTGTTCTTTTCAAGTCCTATATGCATATTCCTTCTCAATGTTTTCAATGACAAAAGTTCTATTTAATTTGCACAAAACAGAAAAGTATGAACATGCCAGCTAACATTTTATATTATTAAATAAGCAGGATATTCATTATATGAAACAAACAAATTTTGCCATCATAAGCAGAAAATTACCATGTTTAACAGCTAAACTCCAATAGCGAGCAAGCCAACATCTCTTAAGAACAACTTCTTCCTAGGATGAAATCCAGTAAGACAATCAGTTAATCAACACCATTTGAAATCATAGGCAAATAGCACATAATTTCTCTAAGATTAGCTTTGAAAGTAGTCATACCATCTCTTCCTCAGTCAAAACCATTCTCTGAGTCATAATCTTGAGAGACTTTGCCTCTGATTCTGCTTCTCCAAGCTGTGATGCAGCATTGGCTGCCTCTTCTCTTGCACTCTGACCCAAATAACAAAATTGTTAATCTACATTGCACAATAAGGATTAAATGGCTATGAATAGCGATCTGATATGCTACAATCTGGAATATATCAACACCAAAACAATTAAAGGAATAAGTGAAACTCACCTCAACGTCCAAACGAAGAGCCATGATTTCTTCATCTCTTACATCCTTAGTTTGTTTTGCAGCTTTAAGGGCAGCCTGTAAAGATAAATACAACCTCTAGAAATCCAACACCAACATATGGGTAGAGAAGTTCATCAACACTTCTCATGCAACCAAAAAAGATGCATAAATACCACGGATAGAACAAAAAGAAAAAACAGAGACTTTATTTTCACATGTGCACTCACATGCACACACACAAAAAACAATGTTGACATCTTTTCCATACTCAAAAGAAGATGGATGCCTAATTATAAAAAAAAACGTAATATATGCCAATACAGAAAATTAACTCTTAACGTTATACAAACTTGACCATATGAGTTCTTTAGTTCATTTCATAAATCTGCAGGTGGTCAATGGTCAGATCTACAATTTGACATAAAATATCCTCCAAAAGAGTGGAATTAATCCACCCAATGAGTCCCTGGTCCTTTGAGACCCAATCATCATAAGCAAGATTCACACTACCACTAGTTCTGATTTTCTTTCTTCTTGAGGCCTTTGAAATGAACTTGGGTGGTTGTGGAGACCCATCTACATAATGCCAGAGCCTCATATATCGACATAAGTCATAATAATGCCTTTCGATAAGTATTTTATTGAAGTCAACTTAACTCCAACCATGGAAAACGTGAGGCTTGAAGAACATGATGTATTCCCCATCACTATGTTATATTGGGTCATGCCGAGGTGTTCCAGCAATCCAATTGAAAAAACGAACGAGCAAGCACATACTGATTGCTGACATCAAATTTGACAATGTAATCTAATGAAAATAATCAAAATGATATCATTATTACCCACAATGCCTATCATATCACAAGGCCCAAAACCTTTCTTGCTCTCGCTCTCTCTCAACATCTTTCAAGCCTGAAAAACCCATTCCCAATTTTTAAAATGATATATACTTCCTTTTAATGAGTATACAGTCTTATTATTGAACTCGTAATGTGCACACATTTTTTAGAATAACTAATAAGTCCCACTTAAAAAACTTAACAAAGTATATATTCAAAATGTTGTCCCCACAGTCTAAAAATGTATTTTACCTACACAACACAGACACACATATCTATAATGCATGTGTGTGCACACACACATGTCCTCTTATCCTAATATGAATCAAATTCGTATGATGCTCATATTCATGTGACATAACATGAGAGACTCAGGCCTGGAAGTAACTAAATAAATAATGTAAGCTTGCATTCAGCAACATAGAAACAGAAGGGACAAGAACAAACGACAAAAGTAGTATATTTAACATACTGCAACGACTCATAGAGAATGGATACACAGTCTTCACAATAAACCAGAAATAATTAGACATTTTATGTTCATGTAAGGACCACTGACGGAATTTGTCTGCAGGGAAAAACATACAAGTCTTCTAAAGACACTCAAATCACAAAAATAGCACATCAATTCCATGGAAACATATATATATAATCAGTATGGACTTTGTAGAATTCAAAACAAGCACTAACCGCCAAGCTATTAAAATCAATACCAAAAGCTTTTACAAATTGTTAATCAAAGGGAATTCAAAATTCTTCCAAATGGCAATATCATCAAAAGAACGTTCACCACAAATACCAGATCTCAGATTATCAACTTGAAAACAGCAATATCATCAAAAGTATGTTCACAGATAAAAAACCACAAGTATGAGATCTCAGATTATCAAAGTTAGCATCCAAGTGTGTCTGCAAAGATAAATGTGTTACCTCTCTTTGACGCAATACAGCCTCTTTCCTGCAAGCAAATCACCCAAATTGTGAAGAGAGTGTGACAAAATCAATTGGCAGATATACTCAATACAAGTCCTAGAATTTACCTGCTCAATAACCTAGCCTCCAATGACACACCTTCTCCCAGGGCAGCAACCTAATTACAAAAAGACAATATTTAATAGGTACGAGTAGCAGGAAAAGAAGTAATTTCAAACTTGATGAAGTGAGTATCCAAAAATACAACACAATATGAAGATATAGCATACATCAAAAGGAAACAAGAAAAAAACAACTTGATGAACTTAGTATCTGCAAAAAGAGGTCGGCATCCACAAAACCCTACTGGAAATTTATTACTACTAAAGTCTAAAATCCATTTTTTATTAAAAACTGAGGTTCAAAAGAAATGTTTCATAACCAATTAAAATACAGGGGATGCCAACACTCTCTAAAATACAGGTGAATCTAAAACTATCAGAGAATAACCTTTTTTTAACAAGAAAAATTCAACAAAGCAAAGAGTGAGAAAAGTAGGTAACTAGTTAAAATAATAATAATAACATTACCTGTTTCTCAAGCTCTCTGGCTCTGGCTTCTGCTTCTTCACATCTCTCTTCTGCAAGTCGGAGCTGGGCACAAAAGAGGATAAGAGAATAACAACTCATATTAAATGCATATATGCTTGAATGCAATTATTACTCATCACTAGAGAATATGTTGAGGACAAGGACATACCTTATCAATAATGCCTTCATTCTCTTCCTGGAGCATATCAAGCTGCAGATTCAATATAATCCTATCATTAGACAATGATATTCTGAATTTCATAGGCATATCATAGATCTTTTACAGGAGAACTGATCAAACAAAGGATCTACTGGTGATATTAAAGCACTTGTTAGTAACGGAACAGTAATATGCAACTGCAGAAAGCAATACCTCATCCTGAAGAGCAGAAGCCTCACGCTGATTTCCTGCATCTCGTGAGTTCAAATTTCCTACATCTGCTCTGTATCTAAAGCACAAGGAAAAAATTATAACTGCCTTTTAAAAGTACAGACAGTTCTACAATCATCAATTAAGCCAGGTGGATATTTCAATGAGAATTAAATAGTGTATTAATGTATTATACAATAATAATAATAATAATAATAATAATTATTATTATTATTATTATTACTATTACTATTATTACAAAATAATATAAGAAATATAAACAAAAGATCAACAACAAAACCCATGCACTACCTAGGAACAAGCATGTCGCTTGCAGAATGGACAGAATCAGAATAAGCATTTTACAGTTACAATCTTAAGTGACTTCAATATGTGTGTGTGTGTGTGTGTGTGCTGAACAGTTTTTCTATGCAAGCCTTACTGTGATTTTGCATGTAACAGATACTTCCAAGTAAATTAATATCTTTTCTTCAGCAAAGTTGTAAAATCCAAGAATTTTCTATGAATTTCCATGATTATTAAATAAATAAAAGTAGAATTTTGCCTCAATTAGGGTGTGCAATTTTAATTGATATTTAAATTGAATTCAAATAATTATTTGGTATTTAATTGCTGATTCTAAATTAATTTGGCATTTAATTGCTAATTTTAAATAAATTAACATTTAGTAGGGATTATATTTAAAGTGGCAATTAATTTTGAATTTAGAAGGCAATTAAATTATATTTTACCTTTAATTTGCAATTCTAAATTAATTAGGGTTATGAGGGAAACCCATAAAAATTAAATGAAGTCTAACTAATGGGTTTGGACCTTGATGGGGACCCTAAGGTGGGTCAACCTATAAGGAATGGGATTAGGATCCACTTGGAAGGAGATCCAAGTAGAAGGCTCATGGAGTTAGTGGGAAAAAGAAAGTGGAAGTAGTGGAGTTAGTGGAGGGGAAAGGCAAGGAGAGAGTGATGTGGAAAGGAGGGAAGCTTGGAGAAGCTTCCTCTCCTCTTCCTCACCTAGTGGAGGGCTGTGGTGGGGACCACTTAATTAGGGCAACCAAGGGAGGAAAGGTGGAGAAACTTCTATAAGCTTCCCACACCCCTTTCAACCCTAGCCACCACCCCTACTCTCCTCCTCTCTCTCTCAAGAAAAATCAACATCCACTCTTTCTCCCATTTTGAAAACCTTAACCCTAACTAACTTGGGCTATTTTTAGCCCTTCATCTTCCATCTCAGCTCTCATTGCCACCTCACCCTTGAACCCTCACTCCCATTTTCGAATTTGAGGTCTCTCCCTCTTTGGAAGAAACCCTAAGCTCTCTATCTCTTCTCTCGTACCCTCATTATAAAGGAGGAAGGTCTCTCTCCATTTTCATTTTTGAAGGAGCATCGAAGCTTGAAGGAGGTCTACCAACTTTGGAGTGTGAAAGAGCTCCATCAATTTCGATTTTTGAAGGCTTCATCACCCAATTTTCAGTTTTTGGAGCATCTCTCTACCTCTCTCATTTTCGGTTTGGAGAAGGAGTCTCCCCTCACTTATACGATCTTGGAGGGATTTCTTATTGGAGTTTATTTCTACAATTGAGGCAGGGGACACCATAATCCTACATTGTTGTAGAGGCTAGAATGTGCATGATATTAGGTAGATTTGAATTTCAATATATATTGGATATTGTATAGAAATCTGGACATGTATATCTATACATGGGTAATTTTAAAAATCTGGACATATATATCTATGCATGAGTAATTTTAGAAATCTAGACATATATGTTTATGCATGGTTAATTTTAGAAATACGGACATGTATATTTATGCATGGTTAATATTAAAAATCTGGATATGTATATGCATGTGTGGTTAATGTTAGAAATCTGGATATATATATATATATATGCATGCATGATTTCAGAAATTTAAATAAGTAAATGCAGGCTTGATTGATTTAAGAAATCTAGATATGTCTATGAATGCATGTTGTTTTTTGAAATCTGGACATGTATTCCTAGGCATGGTTGATTTTAGAAATCTCGATATGTATATTTATGCATGTTTGATGTTAAAAATCTAGAATCAATTGTAAATTTGATTTTCTATTTTGATTATAAATCTCATTTCTAGAATTAGTTAAAAATCTGATTTATGGAATTAGTTGTAAATCTGATTTTTTGAATTAGTCGTAAATCTGATTATGCCTATGAATTTCAATTTCAGATTATGTATATGAATCTGACTATGCCACGAATTTGATTTTCAGATTATATCTATGAATCATATTATGTCTATGAATTTGATTATGTGTATAAGCTCTTTAAATCAGAATTGTGGTAAGTAATTAGTGCTATGTGTTTGAGCACTAAAAAACAGATTTATGGTAAGTGATTAGTGCTATGTGTTTAAGAACTAAAAATTAAGCTTGTGGTAAGTCATTGTGCAATGTGTATGAGCACCTAAAATCAGATTTGTGGTAAATGGTTGGTGTTATGTATGAGCACTTAAAAATCAGATTTGATTCATGTGCAATGAAATTAACATGAAGGTATTATTATGCTGTGTGTATGTTGAAAATTTTGATTTTAGTATCATGCTTGGAATGAATGTATATTGAGCATGATGAATATATGCGGTTATGATATTGAATCATGTCTATGATGTTAAGCATGATGTTAAATGCTATCATGATATGCTGAAATACCACATGATAATATTAATGTTGATTCATAGTGCCATAAGACATTAAATGTATGCATGTACTATTTGATGCTTATATTGGAGCCTATGTGGTGCCTTAATGCTTATGTGTATGTGTGTCATGTGATTTAAGTTATACTGTAAGGTGTGTGAAGCATGCATATACATGTTTTCTCTTGAGTAAGCTGGGTTTGATGAGAACCCAAGGGGTGTGAAGAATGTAACATGTTATAAATGATAAATACACATAAATTATTTGATTCACCTTCACCGGTGAGATACTAAATTGGTTAAAGACATCAGAGCACACTGAATGAGTTATGAAGATGTTGAAATAATGAATCATGTATCTACCCGAAATGGGTAGTGTGTGTGGCTTATTAATATGAGGTACACTTGTTGGAATATAAGCTCATAATAAAAAGAACCTAATAACTCATTTAGTCTTACGGTCTACCTTGGAGAGGATAGTGTTAAAAGATGGTGTATTTTGTATATATATATATATATATAGAAAGATACATATATATACATTTATCTCATATATATATATATGTACATGTATCTATCTATATATATATATGAATATATATTTCAAACCCGATAAGGGTATTTATGTAAATTCATATGGTTTCACGCATATTCTCATTTGAGAATACGTTGTAATTTATTTGCTTTTTTATTTCTTCTTTTTGGTTCTTACTTTTTTGTCCTTTTTTATTAGATGTAACATGGGGGCCCCAATACACACATTGGAGCTCCCTCCAACGGTTACATTTCTAACCGTTGGAGGGGCTCCAACATGTGTATTGGAGCCCCCCCGTGACTCCATGTTCTTATAAATAGGGGTGAACCCCCTTTAGGATTCTCATTCTTTTGTAAAGCCCCTCTTGGGATCTCATATATTGAAGTTCATATTTTTTCATGCTTTTGTGCATGTGTATCTGTGCCTTTGTGCACTTGTGAGTGTTCTCCTTTGTGCCTTTGTGCACTCGTTGTTTTTCTTGTATTGTGTTGCTACACAAGGTCTCTTTTTATAGAGATTTTCACAGATAGGTGGTATGAGCCCCGAGTGACCACGATATATATAGGTTGATCTATATATCTTTATTATCTTTGAGTGAAATTATCTCACTTGGTCTCCAGTCCTCAAGAGGTAGGGGGCCTGGATCTACCAAATTGTTTGTCCTAGGGTGGTAGTTTTCCACGACTGCTGCAGTAGTACAGGATACATCCTTATTTATTTGATACCTCTGCGAGGGTTCTCCCCTGTTACTGACCGTCTGCATTGGTTTTTGATTCAATTAGACACTCGGAAAAGATAAAAATACATATCATAATAAACACCTGATGGTTTGTCTCTTCTGTCTCGAGTAGTTCCACGAGTGCCTGATAGAACGAGTAATAAAGAAAAACAAAGACCTTATACATTGATCAGTTTCTTTTCTGCTAAACTAAGTCACAAGGATTCGGCAAACCAGGTGCCACACCCGCGTCGATGTGATGCGATGCGGGTGCAGCACCCGGTGTGGTCAACCTGACCCTGGGTGCAGTCAACGCACCCAGGGTCATTTTGGTCCAATTTTCAGACTTAAAAAAAAATTTTTGCCCGATCAAAAGGGCTGCGAAGAGAGGATTAGGGCAAATTTTTTTTGCTCTAATCCTTCCTTCCTCTCCTCCCAACTTCGCAGCCGAACCCCGACGCTGATCTCTCCACCGGATTCTGACGTCGCTGACGACCTCCGTCGAACCTTTCCTCTCCTCTCCCGCGCACCTCTACTGTCTCGCTCGCCTCCTCTCCTCCCAACGTCTCTTAGGGGAGCCCGACGCCACCTCCTCCTCTCCCTCGTCGCAGACCTCCGGTGATCGTCGACATCAACGCCACCTGCAACCCCGACGACGGCCGGAGCTCGCAGGTACGCTCCTCTTCCTCCACTTCTCCCTCTGTCTTCTCCTTCCACCCTCTCCCTGTGTTCGTCGGCAGGAGGCCGATGGCCCCTGCCACGCCGTCCTCCCTCTCTGTTTGTGGGAGGGGGTCCGATAGGTGGCCGGTGGCCCCTGCCGCCCTCCCCCTCTCCTTTGGGGCCTACCTGAGGGTCGACAGGTGGCTGACAACCCCTGCCGCCCCTCCCTCCCACCTCTCTGTGCTATTGGAGGGTCGGCGGCCCTGTCGCGCCCCTCCCCTTATCTGTCGCCTGAGTCCTATCTGGCAGAGGCTTCACCCTTGTCGCTCGAAGTTTCAACAGGAAGGGCAAAGCCTTGCCTCCCTCCATCTCCTCAGGCAGGGGCTTGCCCCTGCCGACTGTATCTTCTGGGAAGGGCCATCGGCATTCATGGCAGGGGCAAACGACTGCCATTTTCCTGGCAAGGGGTTTTGCCCCTAACGATTGTTTTTCCGGCAGGGGCAGGAGCTTTGCTCCTGTCGTCTGCCATTTCTCTGACAGGGGCGAGGCCCTTGCCGGCAATCCTCTTTCGGCAGGGGCCTTGCCCCTGCCAACCATCTTTTCTCCGACAGGGGCGAGACCCCTGCCGACAATCTTTTTGGTAGAGGGGCCTTGTTATTCTTCAGTAGGGGCAAAGCCCAGTCGAATGTCGATATTTCCCGACAGGGGCCTTGCCTTGTCGATTGTCGTTTTGGCTTTTGGATCACCGAAATCTTACCTATATAGGGTTTTTTTTCTCATAAAAACATATTTTTTCATTAAGAAATCATGATCCAAGAGTCGATTCTCACTAAATCAAGCATGCTAAACACATCTAATGGTTCGAATCTGTCATAACTTATGACAGATCCAAACCATTAGATGTGTTTAGCATCCTTGATTTAGTGAGAATCGACTCTTGGATCATGATTTCTTAATGAAAAAATAAGACACTTCAAAACTATAAAATTAGCGATATATCTCATTGTTTTCGCGAGTGCTTAATTAATCCTATAAAATATATTTTTTATAATCCCATGCTTAAGAGCGTTCACTTTTGTATTAATGACTAATGTTTATATGTTTTTCTCGTACCTTTCGGTATTTATTTATACGTACTACTACTATATTTTTTTAACTTATTGTATATGTTATTGACTTTGCACTCAATATTATAAATCTTGATTGTGTGCTTATTGATTTTAATATAATTTTTTTATATTTTTAAGACAAAAATGACAGATAAAGGAAAAGGACTTGCGTCATCCTCATCCGCACATGTGAGTTCTGTTGCTAGTGTTGCTGATAGTTGTGGTGGGAGTAATAATGTGGGGCCACTATGGGTACATGTAGATAAACTTGCAAAAAACTGGAGGAGGTGGTGGAAACAAGAGATTTTAATGCAAGCTCTGTGAAAGAGATTTTGTTAAGTCTTACAGAAGAGTGAAGGCTCATTTGATGAAGATACCAAGACATGGCATTTCAGTATGCAGAAAAGTTGATAAGGCAATGCGAAAACAATACAAGAAAATATAAGAAGAATATGAGAAGAGAAAGACAATGAGTGATTCTTGTGCAATAAGTGTGTCATTTGAAAGTCACCAAGAAGATGCTGAAAAAAAAAAAGAAGTCAATGTGGGAGGTAGAGGGATAATAAAAGCAGCATTCAATACATATGGAAGGAAGGATATGGATAGAAAAGTAGAGACGTATTTTTATTCTAGTTCACTCCAATTTAATGCGGATAGAAATCCTTATTGGAAGGATTTAGTAACATCTTTGGCAAATTGTAATTTGAGTGGTTATGTGCCTCCAAGCTCAGAAAAACTACGAACCACACTTCTTACAGAAGAGAGGGCAAATGTGGAGAGGTTGCTGAAGATTAAAAAATATTCATGGGAGCTAAATGTAGTTTTTATTGTTTTTGATGGATGGACAGATATTCAAAGGCATCCACTAATCAATCTCATTGCTTCTTCGCTTAGTGGCCCGGTATTCTTAAAAGCAGTTGATGCATCTGAAGAATATAAAAATGCAGAGTATTTGAAGGGGTTGTTTATAGAAGTCATAAAAGAAGTGCGTGATCAGAAAGTAGTACAAATCATTACAGACAACGCTCAAGTTTGTAAAAGTGCAGCGTTGAGTTTAAAGAGTGAGTACCCTCATATTTTTTGGACTCTCTGTGTAGCACAGAGCTTAAATCTAACCCTAAAGAGCATCTGCAACCCCAAAGAAGAAGAAAATTACAAGCATATGTTTTATATTCATAGATTTAAGATTTCAAAAGAAATGTCAAAAGCATTAAAAATTTTATTGTTAACCACTATCGTGCTAATGCTATATTTAATAGGCATTCTGACCTAAAATTGTTGAAGGTCGCTGAAACATGTTTTGCGTCCATCATTGTGATGGTGAAGAGGATTAAAAAAGTGAAGAATGATTTGGTTAGCATAGTGACCGATGAAAATTGGACATTCTATCGTGCTGATGATGACGTCAAGGCTCAAGAAATTAAGAAATTCATTATTGATGATGAGTTTTGAGATAGAGTGGTATACTTCCTTCAATTTACACAACCTATTTGGAAAATGTTGAGAGAAGTTGATAAAAATGAGCTCATGCTTCACAGAGTTTATGAAATGTGGGATAATATGATTGAAAAAATACAAGTTGTAGTTTTCAAGCATGAAAAAAAAAATCCTGCATTGGATGATTCAAAATTTTTAACCATATTCATTCAATTTTAGTCAGAAGATGGGATAAGAGCAACACTCATTTGCATTGCATGGCACATTCTCTTAATCCAAAATATTATGCAAAAAAGTGGCAGACAGGTGGTATTGGTCGTGTCCCTCCAAATTTAGACCCCGAGCTATCAAGACATAGAAATATGTGTATGACAAGACTTTTTCCAGAAGCATATCTTCTAAATCAAGTCACACAAGAGTTTGAAAATTTTTTATCTTCGAGATTATATGGACAGGCATTACTCGCGAGAGAGGAGGATAATATAGATCTTATCACATGGTGGTCAACATTTGGATCAGAAACACCTCTTATTCGTCTTGCATTAAGATTGTTATCGCAGCCTGCTAGTTCATCTTGTTGTGAAAGAAATTGGAGCACATATTCTCAAATCCACAACATGAAGAGAAACAAACTCACCAGCAAGCGTGCAGAGGATTTAGTATATATTCATTCAAATCTTCGACTATTTTCGCGAACCAATGATGAATAGAGGTACTAATTTGCTCTCTTAGTTATTTGATTATTTCTTAATTTTTCATTTAAATATGCTTGTATTGTATTTAACATTTTCAAATTGGGTTTGTAACGCAGAAAAGGAACATCTAAATTTTGATATTTAAACCCAGACGAGTGTGACTTCGAGGGAGAGCATGATTTCAACATGACAAACATAAATTTATCTGAGCCCAGTCTTCCTTCTTATGATGCATTTGATAATGAAGCAGAAAATTATTAAGATCCATTACTGCATCGTCATATACATTGTAGGATATACTTTTGGTATGTAATTTATTTCTTTTCTGCTTGTTTTATTGATATTTAGATTGATTTAATCGTGGTGTTAATTTTTGTAACGTAGAATAAAAATGTAGAATTGTTAATTTGATATATTGCATGCATGATGAATGATATTATGACAATGTTAACTGTTAAAACTTTAAAATTATATATACAACAATAACAACTACGCCTTCATCCCAAAACAATTGGGGTCGACGATATAAACCAACAAAGAAAATCATTCTGGGTCTTCCACATGAATCCTTCTCCTCCAATCATTTCTATCTAATGCCATGTCCTCGGTGAGGTTCAAAGCATTCATATTCTTTCCTATCATCTCCATCCAAGTCTTTCTAGGCCTACCCCGACCTCTTTTAACTAATATATTTTCCCATTTCTCCATCCTTCTAACTGAAGCACCATTAGGCCTTCGCCGAATATGTCCAAACCACCGTAAACGATTCTCTCTCATCTTATTTTTTCAATAGGTGCAACGCCTACCTTCTTACGTATCTCCTCATTCTGAAACTTATCTTTTATTGTATTTCCACACATCCATCTAAGCATACGCATCTCAGCTACACTCATTTTTTGAATATGATGTCTCTTGGCAGCCCAACATTCTGTACCATATAGTAAAGCGGGCCTAATAGTAGTCCTATAAAACTTTTCCTTCAACCGCAATGGCATTCTACGATCGCACAATACTCCAGTTGCACTTTTCCATTTCATCCACCCAACCTTTATCCTATGATTTACATCTCCATCAATTTCTCCATACTTTTGAATGATAGATCCCAAATATTTGAAACAATCATCCACTGGTATTTCTTGCTCACCAAGCTTCACTACACTCTCATCACTACTCCGTTGCTTACTAAACCGACATTCCATATATTTTGTCTTACTCTTACTCAACTTAAAACCTCTTGCTTCCAATGACTGTCTCCATAATTCTAACTGAGCATTAATCCCAGATCTAGACTCATCAATTAAAACAATATCATCAGCAAACAACATACACCACGGCACATTTTCTTGAATTGATCTCGTAAGCTCATCCATCACTATAGCAAATAGGAAAGGGCTTAAAGCAGATCCTTGATGTAACCCAACCGTTATAGGAAAATTGGTCGTCACCCCTCCACAAGTGCGGACATTGGTTACTACTCCTTCATACATATCCTTAATTATACTAATGTACTTAAGAGAAACACCTTTCTTCATCATTGTCCACTAGAGAACGTCCCTAGGTACTCTATCGTATGCCTTCTCCAAATCAATAAAAACCATATGCAAATCTTTGTTCCTCTCTCTATTTCTCTCAATAAGTTGTCTAACAAGATGTATAGCTTCCATAGTTGATCTTCCAGGCATAAAACCAAATTGATTCTCCGATATCATGACAACCTTCCTCAACCTAGACTCAACCACCCTCTCCCAAAGTTTCATAGTATGACTCATGAGCTTTATACCATGATAGTTTGTGCAATCTTGTATATCACCCATATTCTTATATAGAGGCACCAACTGTAATGATGTATGCGGAAGAATTCAAGAATGCCAAAGCATTCACAATGTCCAACACGGACAAATGAAACAAGCACAATAGAGAAAATCCACCAAGGGATATACGAAGGGCCTTATAATAAGACTACACACATAAAAGAATATTTCTTTTATTGAAGAGGAGCTCTCTAAGAGCCATGCAAAATACAAGGGGGGTTCCCCCTATTCATAAGAGAAGGGAGACCAAAGAGGGCTCCCAATAGAGTCGTTGGGAGCCCCCAACGGTCACAATTGTGACTGTTGGGGGCTGCAACGACTCCATTGTGGGGCCCCTTTTCGGTATCCCAAAATACATTTAAAAAATAAAAAACAAAAAATAAAAAACAGCAAAATAAAAGAAATAAAACAAGTACCCCTATTGGGTACTTGTGAAAAGACCATAATACCCCTATCGGGTATTATGGTGAATATACATTTATATTTATATATATATATGTATTATTACATATTATTACATATGTTTTAACACCCCCCTCAAACTTTACGAGGGAATGACCGAAAGTTTGCCAAGAAGGAATAAGAAGCGAGGAGCAGGCAGGGATTTGGTAAAGAAATCAGCAAGTTGATATTCTGAAGTGACATATGGCAGTGTAACTGTCCCACGAAGATATTCATCACGTACATAGTGACAGTCAATTTCAATATGCTTAGTCCTCTCATGAAAGGTGTGGTTGCTGGCAATGTAGATGGCACTTTTGTCGTCGCAACAAAGCTTCGAAGCACCGGTAATTTCGACTCCCATATCTTGAAGAAGACTTCGAAGCCACACAAGCACCATTGTAGTAGTTGTCATAGCCCTGTATTCTGCTTCAGTAGAAGACAATGAGACTTTCTGTTGTTTCTTGCACCTCCAAGCAATTAGCGAATCTCCTAGGAAAACACAAAAGCCAGTAGTTGAGATGAGATTCGATCATTTGGGTTTCTTCCCCAGTCAGCATCAGTATAAGCCAGTAAGTCTAAGGAAGAGAGTGAGGATAGGAATAGCCCTTTAGTCAAAGTATTTTTGATGTATCGAATGATCCGGAGCACAGCACTCATGCACAGATGTAGGAGCATGCTGAAATTGGCTTGCAGAGTGCACAGCATGAGCAATATCCGGCCTGGTGATAGTCAGATAGGTGAGGGAGCCAATGAGTTGCATGTAGGGCGTAGGATCATCCAGCAGAACTCCATCCTCTAGTCGAAGTTTAGCATTGATAACCTCGGGAGTCTCCACCTTTTTGTCATCTGAAATCCCAGATTTGGAACATATGTCTGCAGCAAGCTTCATCTGTGACAATATATACCCTCGAGGAGAGTATGCTACTTCTATACCAAAAAAGTACCTGAGAAAACCCAGATCAGACATATCAAAATTATGTTTTAACATATTTTTAACTTTAAGAATATCACTTTCATCATTGCCAGTGATGATCATATCATCAACATAAAGCAGAAGGATGATGATACTATTACCTGCACGTTTAACAAAAAGAGCAGTGTCAGTATAACATGAGCGAAATCCCAATTGTAACATGATAGCACAAAATCTATCATACCAAGCCTTAGGGGCTTGTTTAAGACCATATAAAGCTTTTAATAACCGAAGAGTTTGACCTTGGTTAACACTAATTCCCGGCAGAGGGTTCATATATACTTCTTCATTCAACTGACCATTAAGAAAGGCATTTTTAACATCTAATTGGAATATAGGCCATTTCTTAGATGATGCTACCGCAATTAAGGTTCTAACGCTTGTCATGCGAGCCACGGGAGCAAAAGTCTCCTCATAATCAATGTCATACTCTTGTGAGTATCCCTTAGCAACTAATCTAGCTTTATAACGTTCTAGGGAACCATCACTTTTTGTTTTGACTTTGTAGACCCAGCGACATCCTATAGCTTTCTTATTTGGAGAAAGGTGAACTATTTCCCAAGTTTTAGCCTTATTTAAAGCATCTAGTTCAACTTTCATTGCTTCAACCCAATGAGGAATATTTTTTGCTTGATTATAGTGGGAAGGTTCATAGTAAGAATGCAAGGCAATTAGACAAGCTCTATATTTAGGTGAGAGAGTTTCATATGAGACAAACCTATTAGGTGGAATTGATTCTCTAGAAGAACGCCTAAGGGAGGTTTCTTCTAGGGGTTCATTAAGCCGCAAGAATTTTTCTAAAGCACTAATAGGTTGTGCTTCCTCACGCCGAGTGTATACTTGGAGATTGTCACCATTAGTTGGTGATACACCATTATCATGAGAATCATGAGTATTTTCTAAAAATTCCGGATGACTCAAAAGGTCATCATTTGAGTCTTCTAAAAGATCATTGATAAACATATAATCAATTTCATTTGGTTTTTCCAAAATTTCAAATCCATTTTCATCTTCTAAAATGGTCACATCTTTGGAGACAAATAATTTATTGTTCTTATAGTCAAAGCATCTATAGCCCTTTTGATTTTCACCATATCCTAAAAATACGCATTCTATTGCTTTATGTGACAATTTATCTCTTTTACGTAAAAGAACAAAGCATTTACACCCAAAAATACGAAGACGATTGTAGTCGGGTGTCATATTGAAAAGTTTTTCATAAGAAGAGATATTGTTCAATTTTGAAGATGGCATCCTATTGATTAAATAGGTGGAGGTTAACACGGCTTCGGCCCAAAAACTTTTAGGAATATTTTTAGAAATGAGTAAGGATCTAGTGGTTTCTAAAATATGTCTATGTTTTCTTTCCGCTAGACCGTTTTGTTGAGGAGTTCTTGGGCAAGATTTTTGATGAAAAATGTCATGTTGTTTTAGATATGATTGAAAATCATTTGATAAGTACTCTCCACCCGAATCGGATCTAAGAATGGATATTTGACTTTGAAATTGATTTTGAACTTTTACATGAAATTCTTTGAAGAAGTTAAAAACTTCCGATTTAAAGTTAAGAAAATAAATCCATACATATCTAGTATAATCATCAATAAAAGTAACATAATACGAATAACCACCTTTGGATAGAACCGGAGATGGTCCCCATACATCGGAATGCACCAATTCAAAAGGTCTTGTTGTTACAAAGGTTCTAATAGGAAAAGGAGTATACTTCATTTTTCCAAAAATGCAATCTTTGCAATTGATATCTTTTTCTTTACAAAACTCGTTTCCAAAAGGAAAAAGATACATTTTAGAGTAACTTGGATGTCTAAGCCTTTTATGCCAAGTTTCAATATTTTTGTCTTGGACATAAGTACAAAATGAGGTATTTGGAAGTATTAAGTTATCCATAAAATAAAGGTCTCCCTTCCTATGGCCTTGCCCAATCCGCTTCCCGGACCGAAGATCCTGCACAAAGCACCCTTGGGATGAGAAAGATATTTCACATCCATGGTCGGCTATTTGAGAAACGGAAAAGAGGTTAAGATTTAATTTGGAAACTATTCTAATTTTTGAAACAAGAAAATTTTGAACATTTTTAGAATCAAGAGTTCCAATACCATTTATTTTGAGAAAAGTTCCATCGACCGTAGAGACACAAGATATTTTTGAATTGGTGTGCACATTGGTTAATGCATTTTCATGAGGAGTCATGTGAAAAGAGGCTCCGGAATCTAAAATCCAAGAGTACGTACCGGGAGGTGATGATGAGGCAATGGCGGCACCTGAGGTGGAAGAAGTAGCCTTTAGAATTTGTTGGAGAGCCAAGGAGATTTGTCCAAGAGTATCTTTGAGATCCCCGTTCTTGCCGTCATCTTCTTTGGTGGATGATTCTTCAACGAAAGCCACCTTTGGCTTGAATGCCCCATTTAGCTTTGGGCAAACGGGTTTAATATGTCCCGGCTCATAACAATGATGACATATAATCATTTTTCTTCCACCACTCCCTTGCTTACCAAAATGAGGTGGTTTGTATGTTTTAACATGATTGCCGGGTTTAGATACGGCAAGAACTTCCTCTATGCTTTTACCCATGCTATGCCTAGTCTCTTCTTGAGTAATCTCGGCAATAGCCTCTTCTAAGGGAGGAAACGTAGATCTATAGAGAAGTGAGGATCTAACTTGTTCAAATTCGGGACGAAGCCCAAATAAAAATTGAAACAATCTATCTTGTTCCATTTGTTTTTGTCTTAGTACCACATCCTCCATAGCCACCCATTTAGGCTCTAAAAGAGCCAATTCATCCCACAAAGGATTTAGAGCACTATAATAGTCTTGTATGCTCATGTCACCTTGTTTTGTGGTTCTCACTTTTTCTTGCAAAAAATAAACTCTTGCAAGATCCTTTTGGGTAACCATACCCTTCATAAAAAACCAAGCTTCATTTGCCCGGCGGAATTTTGCAATATTTGCACATACCTTAAGTTCAACATTATTCATAAACCATGCTAGGATTTTTGCATGGTTGCTCTCCCAATCTTCCATTTGGTGATGATAATCTTCAATAGCCTTGAGACGAGCATCGCCTTCAAGTGTTTTCTCTTGATCTTCTTCCATCTTTGTGAGCTTAAGTTGGGGTTCCGGAACGGTTCCCATTACATAACCCCAAAGCTTCTTGCCTTTGCGATTATTCTCCATTGCGGATGCCCACATCATGTAATTTTTTCCATTGAGCTTGAATGATAGATCGATCTTGACTTCCATTGCTACAAAATGGAGGTGTGAGAAAAAAAAGGAAGTAGAGAGATACACGATTTTACCTTAGAAGATCGTATGACTCTGATACCATGTAATGAAGTATGCGGAAGAATTCAAGAATGCCAAAGCATTCACAATGTCCAACACGAACAAATGAAACAAGCACAATAGAGAAAATCCACCAAGGGATATACGAAGGGCCTTATAATAAGGCTACACACATAAAAGAATATTTCTTTTATTGAAGAGGAGCTCTCTAAGAGCCATGCAAAATACAAGGGGGGTTCCCCCTATTTATAAGAGAAGGGAGACCAAAGGGGGCTCCCAATAGAGTCGTTGGGGGCCCCAAAGACTCCATTGTGGGGCCCCTTTTCGGTATCCCAAAATACATTTAAAAAATAAAAAACAAAAAATAAAAAACAACAAAATAAAAGAAATAAAACAAGTACCCCTATTGGGTACTTGTGAAAAGACCATAATACCCCTATCGGGTATTATGGTAAATACATCTATATTTATATATATATATAGATGTATTATTACATATGTCTTAACACCAACGTACTCTTCCTCAACTCATTAGGCATCTTATTTGTCTGTCAAATCTTGTCAAAAAGATTTGTCAACCATTCTAAACCTTTCTCTCACAAGCATTTTCAAGCCTCGATAGGTATACCATCGGGGCCAACTGCCCTTCTTGATTTCATTTTCTTCAAAGCCTCTGTAATTTCTTTCTTTTAAATCTTACGCATGAAGTCACGATTCATCTCATGAAAAGGAATTGACAAGTCTCCAAGATCCTGAGCATGACTTTCATTAAATAGCTTATCAAAATAATCTTTTCATCTCTCCTTAATCTCCTCATTTTTGACTAAAACCCTTTGTGTTTCATCTTTGATACATCTAACCATACCCAGATCCTTCGATTTCCTATCTCTCATCTTTGCATGCCTATAAATATCCTTCTCGTCCTCTTTGGTATCCAACTTGTCATAAACTTCCTTATATACCTTATCCCTCGTGTTTCGAACTACTTTTTTAGCTTCCTTCTTTGCTATCATATACTTCTCCAAATTCTCATTATCACGACTCTTACTTAGATTTGTATAACACTCTCTTTTAACCTTAATAGCTAATTTGACATCCTCGTTGCACCATGATGTATTCTTACCTAGCGGTGCACCACCTTTAGACTCACTCAATACCTCCTTAGCCACCTTTCTCATGCCACCCGCTATCTTATTCCACATTGATTCTGAATCCTCCTCGAGACACCAATCAGCTTCCTTAACTACCTGCTCTACAAACATTCCTTGTTTAGCTCCTTTCAGTGCCCACCACTTAATTCTATGATCTATCCTATGTCTATCCCTTTTACGGCATTGTCTAATTCTAAGATCTAAAATTAAGACTCTATGTTGTGTAGTTACACTTTTTCCCGGTAAAACCTTACAATCGATGCAACAACCCCTATCTCTCTTTCTAAGTAGGAAAAAATCTATTTGACTCGTATTAACCCCACTTTTAAATGTTACTAGGAGAGACTCCCTCTTCCTAAACCAAGTGTTTGCTAAGATCATATCACAGGACACACCAAAATCTAAAATCCTTTCTCCACTTTCGTTTCTTTCTCCTATACCATAGCCTCCATGGATACTCTCAAATTCATCCCTACTAATGCCTACATGTCCATTAAGGTCACCGCCAATGAAAAGCTTTTCTCCATAAGATAGCCCTTGTACTACTCCATCCAAATCTTCCCAAAATTGACGCTTAATGGAATCATCTAAACCTACTTGAGGTGCATAAACACTAATAATATTAATAATATTCGTACCTAATACTAATTTAATAAGTAAAATCCTATCACCCTTCCTACGGACCTCAATTAAAATTATATAATATATATATATATATAATTTTTTTACATTTTTGCCCCGCTGCACCCCCGTACCCAAGGTTTTTTAAAGCACCAGCACCCGCACCCATGTGACATAGCTGCTAAACTAAAAACATGCCTTAATAATGCAAACACTTAAGATTTGATATTTGCATATTTTGGGAATGCTACATGTTATTAGATATTCTTATGAGTTGGTTTATGAAATCATGAGTTGACATTGATTTGAGATATTGTAGCATGTTCATATGGATTGAATCATGTATTTTCCGTTGTTTACTATATTACAAAAAAAAAACATGTATTTTTGGGTTAAGGATTGTGGGGTGTTACAATAGTTTTGTAACAAGAATTAATCAGAGCAAAACACATAAAAAACGCAATATTTATCGGTAGAGAAATTAGTGTTGACAAATATGTTTCATATAGATGATTGCAGAATCCATAATTTCAAAGACAAGCAGTGGTCTTTTTTAACACATGTCAAGCAACAATCAAGGTTGGGTAAATGCAATGCATATAAGCTTATTCTCAAAATGACTACCACTAAAACCATGGATAACCAATCTTTCATGCTTGATCTATGGGGATGATCAATCCTCACTTTATATCAAAAGCAATCTTTTGGGTGACCATATACAACAAAGGAAATTCCAAAATCTACAACGACAGTGATTTTCATTGATTTTATCCACTTTATGGGATATTTTGGATGTGTTCATTATGACTTTTTCCTTTTTAATCATGAAACATGCTCTAGAACAAGTTTCAATGCAAAAAGACAATTTTTGCAATGTAAAATTTTAGATGTATCATGGGCCATTGATTTTTAATGCTATTGAAAAGCTTGTCTAATATCAAAATATCGTAATTTAAAACATGTTCTTTACTAAATAAACTATAGGCATCAAATATATAACACGAAACACTTAATAGGTGGCAAAGAAGAGCTGTTCGATCATTATCAGCTGTAGATTTTGGATCTTCCTTTGGTTGGATGCTCTCTCTCTCTCTCTCTCTCTCTCTCTCTCTCTCTCTCTCTCTCTCTCTCTCTCTCTCTCTCTCTCTCTCATCTTCTTCCATTTCACCTCTACCATTTTTTATTGTTGTTGCAAGAAAACCTATCAAGATGTAAATACCAGCTGAAGAACGTGGTGAGAGAGCCATAAAGAAGCTCTAAGGGAGCTGCAACAATGTCATTATCAGGGATAAGAAAACATCAATTGCTGACATCATGAGTAGAAGTGGCCCAATCAATGGGTCTGATCTAGTTGAGTTAGAATGTTCAAACATGTATGAATCGTTTGCATCTCTATGTCCATGAATTTGGATAAGTTGGTGGTTTTTTATGAGAATGAAGGTAGTCGCAGCCTAAAAGTAAGATGTGTTTCCCTAGGGTTGAAGGAAGAACCCTGGAAACTAGCAACTTGGGTGTTTAGCACCTGTACAAGTGCTATAACTGAAAAAAGGAGGGTACTGGTAGTGATGGACTCCTCCAAGGATAAACATATTATTCACAAGCATAATACCATGTGTAGATTTATTGCCTTCATTTAACGAGTTGACATGCTTAGGTGATAAAGCCTCATGATTCAACAATAATGGTCGAAGCTCAACAAATGTAGGATAACCTCGTCACACAGAAATACTTGTGATAAAATTCTTATATTTGTCACACTCTATGTAGGACATAGTAAACTTTTTCATAAATAGAAACAGGCTGCCAATCATGACTACATATCAAATATGTTCTTTATCTCGGCCAGATAACCTAATACAAACATATTCTTAATTTTAAGATCGAGTAGGGCTCTTCTTAGATGCATATACCTGCTTGTGAGACTGTGTGGTGCATATACCGGCTTAAAAGGTATTTAAAACCAAAAATGAAAAAAAGTAACTTTCGGCCTTTTTAAAGTGCATCGAAGGTGTATAGTACGATACACCCTATATCGTACGATACAGCATGATGCAGAGGTGTATCGTACGATACACCCGATATGGGTACAATACACACTCGTATGGCGATACGAGTGTGTATCGTACCACAAAACCCAAAAGTAATGATATGTATCATACCGTATCATATGATACGGTATGATACAACACTGATCTATATACTACAAATGTGAGGCTACAACATAGAGAAAGCTTTAAAAGTAAGAAACCACATGTCCCATTTTCCCCCTTTTCTCCTGAAAATGAGAAGCTATGGGGCGCTCTTCTCTCCTAAACACATCATGATATGATCTTATCATATGTAATAAATAATATCCTAACCTTAGGAACTACAAAATGCATCCAAATATACGTAAACTTCATAGGTTTCATATTTATCGTGTGATTTATTAAATTTCCAACAAAGACATTATTATTGAACACTAATGTTTCTTTATTCTAAATACACATTACTGTAAATTGACTCTTCAGTACACTTGGAACGAATTAGGTAGTTGTCATTCCAATGGTTCTGAAGAACCTTCACCATCAAAGGCTTATTATAGATACTCAAAGAATCATCTTCTCCAACCATCAACATTTAATGAAAATACAAGAAATTTGCTAGAATGCAAAATAAATAAGACAATCAGCATTCAGTAGTTCAATGCAGCAAGTTAAAAATGATGAAAAATGAACTTGAGAAAGAGAACCATCAGTATCTAAACAAAGTATTACCTTGTGTCCTTTCTCCTATCAATAGGAGCCTCCAATGGAGGCAATACAGATGGCATCCTAAGTGTGGTCCTAGCAGGTGGCACCAACGTTGTTGTTGGACGAGTAGATACTGCAGGCCGGCCAGCTGATGTGGAACGAACAGATGGAGTCTGTTCTGCAAAGTTCCGACCTAACTAATGAAAATACCACGAACCCCATTAAGCCATGCAGCATAACACAGTAACAAACACAAATCATGCATCCAATATTTACTCCCAGGTTATTATGATTAACAAATTATAAAATCTATAATAAATAAATAGGAATTATTTTCCCGTCGTTCTTAAAACCAACATCACATTGAGACAGATGCAGGAATGCAGGATATGGGATAGAACTATTTTCATGGAGTTTTACAATAAGAACAACAAACATGGAAATATGGTATGGGAGCAAGAACAGAGTATGTGCTATCAGTTAAACAGAATCAACAGCAAATGATAAGTAGATACTCATGCTTCTTGGAGAACAGCTCTAACTATTATGATCTTTTTGTGTTGAGTTAAAGAAGTAAACTAAACCATTTTTGCTCATAAAAGTTCAAAGATATCTTCCATTTTTGCCTTTTTCATTTTCAAGAAAACAAATTTGCCAGTCAAAATTTCCCAAAGCAGGCAAACAGTACCTCCTGGGAATAAAAACTTTTTTCTCATCACAAAGTTGCTTAACAGTCCATTATTTCAAATAATATTATATCTAAGTGACATCCATTTAAAACTTCACCAATTCCCTCTAAATTACTATAAAGATGCACATGAATATAACGTTTTCCTCAGAAGTGAACTACTTTTGATTGAAAAAAGTATTTAAATGGTGTTAACAGAAAGGATTAACCAAAAATGATATTATTCTAAAAATAATGGCACATTTTTTAAGATTAACTGGTCTTAGGAACCCCATTAATATTGGCATTGACCACTTTCTTTTTTTTCTTGAGAAATAGGAAAAAATATTAATAGCAGAAATGATGCCAGGCGACAAGATATACCCTATAAAAATACAAGTAGACAATTGGATGTGAACCGTAACCACAGTAATTCCAGAGCCATCCACCAAATAGAGACATACAAGTATACCTCGGCCTGAATTAGTTTGACTAAAACAATATTGTGGGAGAGGGAATTATGAAATAGTCTTTTGATCCTCTCAAGCCAAGTATACCACCACGCAGACATAACCCACAATTTCCACACCAGCCTCATTTTCTTGGGCTTTCTGAACAGCTGTGGGTCATGTATACAAGGGACCTCCTCAACCTTGAGATGCAAATTGAGCCAAAACGATTTAAAGAGCAAACGTTGACATTTATTAATGCATTAAACAACTTATTTTTCAACTTCTTTGCAAACCTGCTGAAATATGCTTAAATGGGACGTGCACACACACACACACACACACACACACACACACACACACACACACACACAGGAAGGTAATTTTTCGGAAGAATAATAGTTTATGTGAAAACTTTCAGGAAAACTTGGCACTTCTTTTTAGAAGAATAAGTGAAGAGTTTCTGTGAGAAAACTCATTAAAACTTGTTAGCTTTTTAAAATAAATTTATAAAAATAAGGATCAGAATCAAGAATTGGAATTTAACCCCAGGATTCTGGCAATCTGTTATGTTTCCGTTTTGTAATTGGCCGACTGGCTTTACGTACAGCATCACAAGCAGATGTAAAGGGGGAAAAGGTGCATTATCATGGACATACAAACAAGAAGCAAGGCAACGTAAAAGAGAGGCACAATTTGATTGAACCCTTCATAATTTGGTACTCAATCAAAAACAAAATCTAAAGCAAATTAGCATCAATTCATGGAGCAAGAAAAAGAGGGTGCCCAACTTAGCATCCGAATTCCAATAAACAACTGGAAATAACACAAAAAAGTAAAATTAAGACTCAATTGAATAAACTCCTCGCCTGACAACTTCGCTGGAACGAAGTCTAAATATAAACAATATAAATCGATAAATTTCAAAACATATCCACAGGAATCGTTGTGATAAACAAGAAAATCACGCATACGTAAAATTTGGCAGAATTACTAGTATCGTCCTCTACTTCCTAAACAGAAGCCCAAAACCATGCAGATCCACGAAATTCAAAGACAAACTCCATATTCGATGCGCAACTTCTCCAGTTTGGACCAAACCAGAAGATCGACGGCAAACTTACCGCAGGAGAGGGAGATCTGCCCGTGAGCTTCCTCGCCGCAGCATTATTTCCGACGGCAGAGGCAGCAAACGATGTCGCATTGTACCGGAAAGGCAGATCATCCTCGTCGTCATCGTCGTCCGCCGTCTGCGTCGCCATAACCTGAGCGAGCCGCGCCGCCGCGGCCTTCGCGGCAACGTTCTGCGTCTTCTTGACGCTCGAGAACCCGGTCGAACCGGTTCGCGCGTGGTGATACGCCGGAGACGACGATCCGGTGCTGCTCGACCCACCGCTCTGCTGCCTCGCGTACACCGGGCTCCCGGCCCTCAGCCGATCCATCCCCCCAGCTTGTACCCGATAAGCACGATCGCTGGGTTTCTCTCAGACCCAAAAACGAGTGAGGAAGAAGACTCCCCCGTATTTCGATGGCGTGAAGGAAAAGGAACTGGCGGGGAATTGGAGGACGCTAGTTGGGGCCCTCTCGGCACTTAGGAACCGTCCGATCTGCCGGTGAACGGTGGCCGGAAGGGGTAGGGAAGGAACGGTTCTAGATCTGCCGGAATGAGAACGCCGGGAAACCTCGCGCTATTTATTGCTCCCCGTTCACGCACCGCACGCCCGGTGAAATTTGTCGACGAGAACATTACTCTGGCGGTAAAAATGCCGACGATCCTCTAAATTGAAACTGTGGCGATAACTAAAAGACTATAATGCCCCTGTGCCGTTTGGGTCCGACTGGACGGGCTTGCGCCGAATGAAATCTCTTGCATAAACAGCGATCCACGGCTGGTAGAGCCAGCGCGGCGCGTCTATGATCTTGAGGGGTTTCTTCGTATAAATAAAAAACGGAGGTGCTCAAGGGGTCTAGTTTTTACGATCATATGGCTTGAGGACTGGTGGAACCTGCCCACGAGCGCTCCACTCATCTGGTTGAAGCGGCTTGTGAACGTCACAAGTTGATGAGATGTCGCAAGTTTAAAACTCACGAGTGGTATTCTCTACGCAAGGTCGAAGTTGAGAGTACTCTGGATGCGCACTCGAGCTTGGCTCGAGATAGGCTCGGTAAAGTTTAGCTCAGACTCGGCTCATCCTGTAAATGAGTCGAGCTTGAACTAAGCTTGGCCGAGCAAACGAGCCAAGCTTGAGCTTGGTAGGCTTGGGAAGGCTAGATTCATAGTTCTATAAATATATATATATATATATATATATATATATATATATATATATTATTTCATGTCCCATCTCTCCCATGTCCCTCTCTTTCTCTCTCTCTCTAGTAAACCCCACCCCTTCGTCGACCCTCGTCAACGCCCCTCATCCTTCCATTGGCCCTCGCCCATCCAACGCCCCTTGCCCTTCTGCTAGCCCTCGCCCCTCTACTGATGGACCCTTACCGATAACACCCAAATGTGAGGTGCTCACTTGATTGCACCCGCCGTCACAGGACCAGCATTGGTCTCTCTGCTCCATGTGAGAGTTCGCCTCCATACTAAACTTCCTCCGTGTAAGCAAGAAAAAATGGAGCTCCCTCTCTCTCTCTCTCTCTCGTTCTTCTTTATTGAGAGGAGGGAGGGAAAGACTCTCTCTATTCCTGCCGAGTCATTGTTGTACAACAGCATTGTGAAACACTGACCCGGGCTTGGCCTAGTTAAGCTCGACCCAGTTCAAGACCGACCTAGTTCAAGCTCCAGACAAGCTAGAGCCAAGCCTGTACATATTTTTTCAGTGAAGCCGGGCTTGTACATGCCAAGCCCAGCTCGAGCCTGACCCGTGTCCATCTCTACTGATGAGCAAGGGGACCTAAAGGGTTTTACCAATTAGAGGTCTGCCAATGTGTGGTCGTGGATGGATTTTTCTTTGCACTATTAAAAATAAAAATACCAAACATAAAGTGTTCAAGCTCAGGCCACTAGCTAAATGAGCAGAGTTTGAGCTGGCTTGTTTACAAAAGCAAATACGTTATTCCACAGCTGCCACAGCTGAAAGTAATAGGATTTGAACTCAACTCTTTTAGAAAGAATGCTTTCTTTCAAAGCTTGAAACAATGGATTTAGAATTCTAAACCTGATTCATGCAAGTCAAGTACTGGAAAGTTTACTTGAAGCTGTATTATATGATATAAAATATATCTACAATATAATATAGTCGTCTGTTTGTCTGTCACATTTAAAATGAATTAATCAAATGTCACATTTAAAAAGAAATTGGTCCGTCTCGAACCTGACCCACTAAAGGCCCTAAACTATAGGCATGTCCGTTTGACTTGGATTTCATCAACGTAACCCAAATGTCATAAATCAATAGGAAAGAGGATTAGAGGAATAGCCCCACATTGGGCTTCCCTCATCTGGTAGTAGGGATGGCAGTGGACCGGGGGAAAGCGGGGCCCCGCCCCGCCTCGCCCCGTTTGGACCGGGGATGGAGGGCATGAAACGGGGATGGAGGCGGGGATGAAGGTTAAAATTCATCCCCGTGCGGGGATGGAGGCGGGGATGGACTGGCACGTCCCCCCGCCGTGCCCCGCCCCATCCCCATCCCGGCCCCGCCCCATTCCCGCCCCCAACCCTTTATATTTTTCGCTTAATGTTTACTAACCCTAACTCCCTAACCCTGGAGCCGCCGAGTCGGGTCGTCGCCTCTTCCCCTTCCCCATCTCATCTGCATTATTGTTGGAGCCGGGCCGTCGCCGACCACCGTTTGCCGACACCGACCACTGTTGCCCGACACCATCTCTCCCTCCTTCCATCTCTGTCGCTGCCTTGTGCCACTGCCGTGAGCCTCCTCTGTGGTGCCATCTCCTCCCTCTTTTCTTTTTCCTTTCCCCGTCTGTGGCCTTGCATCATCAGAGCAGCGTCGTCGCCGACCCCTCTCCTCACCTTCTTCTCTTTCCCTTTCGTTCGAACGTCGGCCATTGCCGACGCCCCTCCTCTTCCCATCTTCTACATCTTCTTTTTCTTCTTCCCCTTCTTTCTTCTTCTCCCCATCTTCCTCACGAGACCTTCAATTTGATCAGGTTGGGGCAACCCCAACTGATTGCCTCGATCCCACAATCCGTAATAGGGCAATTCTTCACGCACAACTTCCTCAGTGCACCGAACCTCTCTGCAACGCACAGCATCTCTGCATCCCCTACTAAATCAGTGTTGCAGAGTGCCATCCTCTCCAAGCTCAGGCAATTCTCCGTCAGCGCCTTCAATCCAGCAGCGGTCACGGCAACTCCCATTAACAGAATTTCCTGCAATTTCGAGCACTTGGAGGCGATCGAAACCAGTCCATTGTGTCTGATTCGATTGAACTTGCAGCCGTCGAAGTGTATCTTCCTCAGCTTCCTGCACCTGTTCGCCACTGCAGAGATCCCCACATCAGTGCAATCCGTCGCCCGGCTAAGGAACATCACCTCCAAGCTCCGGCATTTCGAGACCGCGGAGAGACCCCAATCTCCCAACTGCACGTTGTCAATCCGCAACTCCGTGAGCCCGGACAGGGCGTCGCCCGAATCCTCGAGGATCCGGTCCCAATCGTCGGAGCTCCGACAGACAATGAGGGTCCTGAGGCGCTTCGAGGACCGGATGAGCGGCGAGAAGAGCTGCCCGTTGTGGAGGTCCTTCAGGCAAAGCCTCTGCAGCCCGTTCTCCACCTCCATGGTGGCGCCGTAATGCTGCGGCTGAACGTCGAGCTTCCGCAGGTGCTTCACAAAGATATCCTCGAGCCCCTTGCATTTGGAGACGATGGAATTGAGCCCGCGGGCGCCGGATCCGCATGACCCACAGGAGAATTTCTTCAGGGAAGGCGAGCACGAGATGGAGAAGGAGTGCGGGGACGGGGCGAGGACGGGGACGGGGACGGTGCGGGGGCGGGGATTAGAATGTTGAGACAGGGCGGGGGTGGAGGTCCAAAGTCTCCCCCGTCACGAGGGTGGACCGGGGATGAAGGTTACATTTTAGAGACGGGGCGGGGGTGGAGACCTTGTCCCCCGCCCCGCCCCGGTCCACTGCCATCCTTATCTGGTAGGGACAACTTGTGAATGTTAACTAGTTGACGAGACGTCACAAATTCAAAACTCATGGTGATATCCTTTGCTTTAAGGTCAAAGTTAAGCATACATACGATGAGCAGGGGGATTTACCAGCTGAAGGCCAGCCAATGTAAGATGGGTGATTGGGCTTTTTTTCTTGAATTATCCAAAAAATAAAAAATTAATATTGACTTCCAACTCTAGCTTCCAAAAATTGTAGTCCACGAGTAATAGTCATCATGGTAAGGAAAACGTGGTGCATTAGAAACCATCAAACTTTCAATGACGGGGAAACTGAAAAATATAAATCAGCAAAATAAACTAGTATAAACTAAAGTGAGACTTTAGGGTTTTCTTGAAAATCTAACCCTGCAGATGCATTCTACGTGATTCATTTACTTGGAATCTATTATTGGATGAAAGTAATTAGATCAAGAAATGTGATTTTGTATGCTTAAATATTTATGAGAGTTCTAAGCCATTAGTTTTCAAGCCTTAAAAGATGGTTTTTATTCTTGTACATCCTAATTTGATGATCTAAGAGTCTGTTTCTATAAAACCAAGCATCTAGATCGCACTTAAACAGTAAAATTTTAGAAAAAAATAAAAAAAAAACTATGAAAATCTTGATGTATACCAGTTTCATATTTTGTTGGTTTATATGTTCCAGTTACACTTCAACGCCAAATCACATAATTCTAAACAGACATTAAAAGAGAAAATATGTTCTAAATATCCTGTGCAATGAAGATAACCCTGTGGCAAGGAAATGGAGGATGATAGACTTATGGATCAACATTTGTGGATGTTTTCAACAAAGACGCACGATCCGAAATCACAAGGGGTGCTTCATAGAAGCAGGATCTATGATCATCGAAGGGAGGATGGAAGAACGGGAATGGTCTTCATGGGGTGCAAATTCTTTAGAAGGTTGATCCCAAATCTAAGGTGGTGATATTCAGTAACAGGGCTGATACAGTGAATGAGATAAAAAAGGAACTTGAAGGCAGAGAGAGCAAAAGATTCATGTCAAACAAATGTGCTATTTTGTACAATTTTTGTATAGCCAAAATTTGCAAAGTGCACAACCATGCTCTATTTTTTTGCCAGACTTCTAGATAAAATTGCCAAAGCCGGGGTAGAAGGATTACCCCCTTGATGGGAACGCACAAGAGTGAGATTTTCAAATGTAAAGTGATTTTTTTTTTACTATATAGGTAAGCCAAACTTAGTCAATCAAGTTTTTTTTTTTTGGGTTTCTTGTAGGGGTGTCAACAGGTGGGGGTTATTCGGACCTGACCCATACAAAACCATATAGGGTCCGAGTGTGGTGATAAATAAGAAGACCTGATTAAGACCCGGGTCTGAACTTGAAGGTTTGATTAATACATGGATCCGGGTATAGTTTGTAAAATTTTATACCAGACCGGGCCCGACTTGAGTTCCGATTAAGACCCACAAATTTTCAATGTAAAAATGATAAAAATAGTATTTTATCGGGTATGGCCTGTGTCTGGTTTATGTAGTTGTTATCAGGACAGGGTGTCATTCCTCTTATGATGGGTCCGATTAGACACGGGTCTGAACCCAATGCCATTCCCAAAAATTGGAGCCAAGTCTACCAAACCGACCTAGTTTCTTGGAAAAAAGCTTTCTATGTATATGAAAATCAGTGATGTAACTTGTAAGATAAAAAAAAAGTTTAAAGAAAGAAAGAGTTGTGAGGACACGGGAATCACGGACACACTAATTTTGCCCAGTTTCCCATTAGGAATAATAGCATATGAGCATAGTGACAAATATCGCAAGATTTTCCGTTTTATGAAAATCTTGCTAAGCATAGTGACAAATATCGCAAGATTTTCCGATTTATGAAAATCTTGCGATAATACCATGAGAAATTGCCTGAAAGTTTAAAACAAATATTTCCTGTGAGATTTTCAAAATATCACGAGATTTATGAAAAAACATAAATACCGTGATTTAAACGTGATATTTATGTTTTAAATGACTATTTATTTTTAAATAAAATGTATTAATATTTTCTTATAAAATTTATTTTATATATTTTTAATTTATTTTTTATTGCCAATATTTTTCTGAAAAAAAAATGCAAGATTTATGAAAATTTTCAAATTCTCGCCAATTTTTGAAAATCTATATCTCGCCGTTTTTAACGTTTGTCATTATGCATATGAGTCATGACATGAGGGACAGGGGTTAATGATTGTTCACACATGTAGGGATGTAAATGGTTTAGATTCGGATCAGATGTGGCCAAATATCATATTCTACTACTGATTGAAGGTTCACTAAAATGATTTAAATGGTGAAAAGCTCATGCCAAACCATCTTTTTACGTGTAAACGAATTCCGATATCAAATACATATATATTTTCGAAATCGGTAGCAAAAAAGATCAAAACCATATCCGCATCCAATTAAAATCGGACATGGTTTAGGCTTACCAAATGCAATTAAACAGAATCAATTTTTGTCTAATATCGGATAAAATCAGATTCATTTACATCACTGGACGCCTGTCCCGGCCATTGACAGTCCTAGATGGATTACAATTAATTTGGTAACAGTATCTGAGTTGTTGAAAATCTCGTAAGTTTCGGATAATATCGTGATATTTAAAAAACTTAGCATTTTCATGACATCATGACCGTTTAATGTGTTTAAATGTTTTTAATAGTATTAACTATTAATATATTTAGATTTTCCTACGAATTTTCCAAAAAGACAAAAAAAAAATATCACAAGATTACCCTTGCTGAGAAAATTCGGATCTGTGTAACTAAGGTATGGACTGGTATGGACTGAAATTTTTATAGGTTTTTTCTTTTTTTCTAAAATTTCAGCGTACGGATGTGATCTAGATGCATCTTTTAATGCTTGAAAATCAATAGCTCAAAATTTTTGTAAATATACCAACATAAAAAATCACATTTCTTGATCCGATTAGGATGATTCAATAGTCGATTTCAAGCAAATAGACCATGCCAAATGCATTTTCAAGATTAGATTTGCAAAAACTATGAAAATCTCAGTTCATACAAGTTATATATATTTTGCTAGTTTACATATTCCGGTTTTCCAATATATATATGGGTGCTTATATGGTGTGGTGCACTTGATTTGCATAGGTCTAAGCTCTAAACACTATATTTAACCATTAGATGATGTTTAACATGTCTTATTTACTATTTTTACGCTGTTAACATGAAAATAAATAAAATATTTTATAACATTTTTAAACAACCTCTATTTTCATGAACTGTGAGCCATTGATTTTCACCATCCAAAAAAACAATTGGTGTATTAAACATGACAAAACCTTATAACATATTAAATAAACGGTGTTAAACACATCTATGCTGCTATATCCACTATTCACGCAAACAAGTGTGTCATGTTACAAAACCACAGAGTTTTGTTTGCATAAATCTAGCCATCAAATAATGGATATAACCACATGGTTTATTTAATATGTTATAAGGTTCTATCATGTCTAATACATTATAAGATATTACTTTTGAGATAGTGAAAATTAACAACTCAAAATTCATGAAAATTAGGGTAGTTTAAAAATGATATAAAACATCATATTTGGTCAACTTTAATACCTGAAAATAGTAAATAGAACATGTTAAGCGTGATCCAAATGTTAGATTTTTCATTTGAAGCATAGATCTATGTAAATCAAGTATGTACCACCATAAGTTTTGAAAATAACAACATTTTTCTTTGATATTCATCCCTTTATCTGCTATTTCCTGAGAAAAAATAGACATTCGTATTGATTTTGACATATCTTTTAGTTCTCTTCTTCTTCTTCAACGTGTTCATCCACGTCTCGGTCATCCTTCTGCCGCTTGTGCTCCATGAGTTTAAAAAAACGCTGCGTTTCGTCTCTCCTGGATACGATTCTCCTCGGGTTGGCTAAGATTGGCCGGCCGGATTGCGGGTGGCGATGCGTCGGCGACGTCGCCGGAGATGACGAACTGCTCGCTTCGCCGCTCCGCTGCCGCGTGTAAACCTGGCTGAGGTTCCTAAACCGCTCCATATCTCTACTGATCATACAGGAAACAGAAGATTTCGAGTTTCTGTAGACGTAGCGAGCAAGGATGGCTCCCCCTCCCTTCAATGGAGAACCTGAGAAAGACATCAGTGGGGAATTGCGGGATGTTAGTTATATCGCTCTAGAGCATTTGGAGCCGTCCGATCCTGCAAACGAACGGTGGCAAGGTGGATCTGGTGGGGAAGGTAGTTATAACTTATAAGCTGCAATGGTATCTTTCTATGTGCTTAGTGGGACACTTAATCCGTTCTTCAGCTCACCGGTTCGATTCGTGTGAGTGAGTCGTGTTGGGCGGATCATAGATGGATGTCAACGGGTCGTGTTTGGTTGGGACCTAGGTAAGACCTGACCCTGATTTTCGGGTATGGTATCAGGTCTGGACCTAGGTCTAATCCGACCCACTATAAAAGAAACCATACCCAAACACGATAAAAATACGTGAATCAGATCCGGATCATACCAGATAAAATATTATTTTTTTATCTTCTTTACATTGAAAATTTGTGGGTCTTAATCAAAACTTGGGTCGGGCCCGAGTCTAATATATATAAAATTTCACAAACTATACTTGACTCCATATATTAATCGGACCTTAAGATCTGGACTCGGGACTTAATCAGGTCTTATTATTTATCACCATACACGGACCCTATAGGGTTTGGTTTGTGTAAACCCGACCCGTTGACACCCCTAATCATGGATGGAGACAGGTCCAGTACGTTCAACAAGGTCTCAGTCCTGTCCTGTTTGCAGACGTGCATGGAGGTCCCAGTATGTCCTGTCCACGGATGTTCGTGATTCAAACGCACCCTCAAGGATCCTAAGAACAACTGCCGGAAAACAGCCAAGCTGCTCATGGTTCAACTTGGCTCAGATTAAGAAATGCTTGTGAAGGATTATTGAGCTAAGCACAAAAAAGGATACTCCGCTCAACTTGGCTTCATAAAGGCAAAATCTGGTGATATTTTGATAAAAATTGGCTTTTCTTGTAAAAAGTTTTGGGAAAATGCCAATATATATAAAAATATAGAAGTAAAATATGAAAAATGTACATATAATATACGAAGCTCCAAAAAAGTGTTTTCATCATATAAATATCATAATAAAAATGTAATGTTTTTAAAACAAGTGATAATCTAAAAATATCATGTTTTTTTGTGTTATAATGGTATAGCCAAATTATCATCGATATTCAGCTGGCTTGGCTTGGTGTTACTAAACAGATTCCCATTTTGCAGTGGATCGGATCCTCTCAATGTTTGGATCCGATTGTTTTCTGCTTAGCTAAGCTGAGACGAGTCCATTCCCAAGAAGTCAAGAGGTAATTAGGATCTTGCATCACCTTCAAAGGGGCGGTCACGTTTCGCCGTGTGTGAAGGGAGTTGACGACGTATGGGTGTCTAACTTTTTAATGCTCCTTAAATGGGACAGAATTATTTACTAAGATAGTGTTGTTATTTTTTTATATTTATTGCTATTCATTATTATTTTATTGTGATGATATAAGAGCATCTTGTGATTGGTTCCTTAAGTTCAATATTAAGCCAAGTCAATACAATTTAACTTTCTCTCTCTAAAAAAAAACAATATTTTGAATTATTTGACTAAACAAGAAAAACCGCCAACTTGGCAGCTGTTTTCGAAAATTGATTTAAATTTTCAGTTATCGCATTCAACTATCTTTTTTTTGTTCATGTCAATACCTCTAGAGGCGAAGCAGGTTATATGTCCCCCCCCCCAAGACGGCCGTTAGCTATATCTCGTGTTCGAGGGTCCCAATGAGCGCCACGTATGTAAGCATGTGCGGCTCATATCCCCATGTTTGTCAACTTCAAATAGCATCATAGTTGCAAAGACTTAAATACCCTTTACCGTCATTCTCGTCATGGAATGAACAAAAATGCCCTCCATCTAGAAAAGTGAAACGCCAGTTCGAGAAAGGACAAAACTATCCTCCATCTAAAAAAGTGAAACGGCTGTTCGAGAAAAGCACAAAATGGTTGATCTTAAGGATTTAAAAAATCCAAACATTTCGTTTTTGCCCTAAGCAGCAAAGTCTACCAGAGCACCGTTTGTCGTTGTCTGCTGCCGTCGGAGCATCCTTTGCTTTCTTCTGCTGTCGTCGAAGCACCCTTTTCCTTCTTCTGCTGCAGTGGCAGCATCGTTGCCACCATCGACTATGCAGTGGCAACATTGTTGCCACCATTGGCTGTGTCTGCCTTTTGGGTATTTCTCCTCCACTGTCGGATTACCAAAATCCTTTTCCTTCTTCTTCTGCCGCCAGAGCATCTTTTGCCGTCTTCTGCGCAGTGGCAGCATCGTTGTCACCATTGGTTGCGTCTACCTTATGGGTGTTTCTCCTCAACTGTCGAATTACCAAAAATTCTATCATTTTGGTGAGTTTCGTGTAAGGTTTCGTTATGCAAATGAATCAATTTGTAAATCTGAATGCTAAATCTTACAACTGGGTGGCCGTCTCCATGCTAAATAACACCTATTATCATACAAAAACAAATCGATTTGTACCTATTCACCTTGTGTGCATCAAAAAACTGTTAGCACGATTGGTTCTTACGAAGGCCAAACATTTCAACGATATGTACTTATGAAGGTTGCGATTTATACAACGATTTGTAAGTTTGAATTTGCAACGATTTATACATTTAAAGCAATAGCGATGTGTATTTATGAAGTTACCTCGATTTGTACTTAAGTTTGCTAAATCTTACAATGATGTTTACTTATGAAGCAAAATATTGCGATGATTTGTAATGTTGGTGATCGTTTAACGAATTAGATAATTTGTATTATTATATACTTGGGGAGGCGGTTGTAATGTATAATGATGCAGTTAAATTTATGTGTTGTGCAGGTTAGCAATGTCTACAGCTCGTCAGACAATAAATAACCCTTCGTTATATGGGATGAATATTGGAAAAGTTATCTACCAATCCTATCTAAATGAGTGTTATGAAAGATACCAAAATATACTAAAGATTGAGAATGATAAAGACAGGGACAAAGCGTTGGAATTGTATTATGCAAATGATTATCCATCAGATATTGAGGCTGAAGATCAAAGAAAGAATGAGGAAGAACTAAAGATGAAGAAAAAGGATGATGAAGAGAAGAAAAAGCAAAGGAAGAAGAAAGAGAATGAAAAGCAAAGGCAAATGAAGAAAGCGAAGGAGAGGGAAAGACAAAGGAAGAAGGAGGAGAATGAAAAGCAAAAAAAGAAAAGGCAAATTATGGAGGAGAAGAGGAAAAGGCAAAAAAAGAATAAGAAGGAGGAGGAGAGGAAAAGGCAATTGAAGAATAAGGAGGAAAAGAAAGAGAAGGAAAGATAAAAGATGATCCAGGAGTATTTAGCACAACGAAAGAGGATAAGGCAAATGAAGAAGGAGGCGGAGGAGAGAGAAAAGCAAAAAAAAAAAAATAAAGAGGAGGAGGAGAGAGAAAGGCAATTGAAAAAGAAGGAGGAAGAGAAGAAAAGGCAAATGATGAAGATGGAATTGGAAAGACAAAAGAAGAAGCATCAGGATGAGGAAAAGAATGAAAGGCAAAAGAAGGAGAAGGAGGACGAGGAAGAGAAGTAAAGACAAAGGAAGGATAAGGAGGACAAGGAAAAGAAGAAAAGAGAAAGAAAGAAGCAGGTGAAGGAAGGGAAGGAAAGGAAAATGAAGAAGCAAGAGGGTGAGGAAGAGAAGGAAAGAGAAATGAAGAAGCAGGAGGAGGAAGAGAAAGAAAGAGAAAGGAAAAAGTAGAAGAAAGAGAAGGAAAGGGAAATGAAGAAAGAAATTGAAAAGCAGAGGACGAAAGCGATAGAGCGAAGGACGGTAGTAGTAGAAAAGCAATGGGAGGCGGCGGAGCAACAAGAAAGGCAGAGGTTGGAGGGATGGGTTGAAGAGGAGAAAAGTGCAACCAAGGTACGTAAATCGATCATGTTTGTCATGATTTAATGTGTTAGTGATTACTATGTATAGCAATTTTTATGATAACAATTACTATAATACGTATTACCTCCTATAGCGATTATTGTGATATCAATTACTATGTATAGTGATTACTATGATATCGATTACAATGTATAGCGATTATTGTGTTAGCGATTACTATGATAGTGTGTGTGCAACGATTATTATTTATGGTGATTACTGTCTACAACTAGGTGTATAAGTACAAATAAGACTAATTTATAATTGATACGAATAATATGTTATTTTGTGTTACAGAGAGGTCAAAAGAGAAGTAGAGTATCAGGTAAAAAGCTCGAAGGGTGGTGTCAGTGGCCTGTAGTTCTGTCGTGGTATGGTCAGCTGAGTGCATATCAGAATGATCAATTACAAAATATGCACTTTGGTGGCCTTCTGGACCAACATTATTTTGAAACGTGCTGGAACACCATGACCCATCTGGTAAATAAGTGAAATAATCAGACGAACACATTCCAGTTTGATTCTTTTGAGATCACCGTGACCCTAGAAGACATGACACAAATTACTGGCCTTAAGTGTCATGGCAGTGCCGTTCTATTATGGGATTCAAACTATAACGCAAGGGAAAAGTGCACGGCCCTTCTAGGAATGTCGATGGATGACTGAAGTCAATGTATCTCTGGTGGAAGCAATTCCACATCGATGAAAGTTTCTTCTTTCCCTAATAAATGGGAAAGCCGGTCCGCTACATGTGCATCTAAAAGAGCTGACCAAGAGTTGTGTGGCATCCTTTTTTATTTTTTTGGTCTTACTTTATTTTTCGATTGTTTTGGTTTGAGAATAAGTTACTTGTGGCTGAAGTACCTGAAAGACTTAGACGAAGTCGACAACTATACATGGGATGCTGCTATGCTCGCACACTTGTATAGTCAACTTTACCGTACGAGTAGGGGTACGAAAACCATCGGTGGGTTTTGGCTATTTGTTCATGTATTTGTTTATTATATATTTAGTACTTGTAGACTAAGCTCGTTGAAGGTTGTAGTGTTACTAATGTATTATTTTTGTAAGCCTGGGCGTGGGAGCATATTGTCGCATTGCATCCTCAGTGTGGCCCTGCGATTTGTGATTTTCTAAAGATCGGTCGGTGAGCTAGAATAAATGTTAAGGAGGATAATGCTAAGTTCATTTTAGATAGGCTCCAACTAAATGAGGTAAATGGTCCAAAATCATTTACAATCGGTTTAGCATTTATCATTTAGTAGTATAAATTATTGAAATGTTTAGCATTCTTAAGTAATCATCGCTGCAGGATTTTGTCTTCGTTAGTATAAATCATTATCGCTTTAGTATTTATCTTTTAGTACTGTAAATCGTAATAATCGTTTGCATTCTTAGTAACAGTCGTTGTAATATATTTAGCACTCGTTATTAAAAAGAATTTTAATATTTAGCATTCATTAGCATGAATAATTGTCTATACCTAAACCATAATCTCCAATATACAGGTTGTGTGGAGACCGTATGGAGATGGGGAGGATGAGGACCAACAGCTTGTTGCCAAGGGTGTGAGACTGTCTGACCGCGATATTTGGTTGTTTAGCAGTTATGAAGTCGAGTTGCAACACGGTAGTCGAATTCTTCTATAACTTGGCTTGGGACAGTCTATTCTAAAGAAGCCTGTGGAAGTGAGAAGGAAGATGAATAGTGGTGGGGACAGGAACATGAATTGGCACGAACGCTACAGGGAATAATTGGATAGCTGAAACACAAGAGGTGTTTGTGCCATAACATATGTTTATAAAGAACGACAATATGATCCCTTCTATTTCCAAAAATGTTGGAAACCCATGCGGCGAAATATGGAGATTGAGAATATTGGGAACCCATGTCTCTCTTTTGTCCCCCATCATGTCGCATCCCAGCATCTAAAACTCGTCCATCGTCTCCCTCCAGCTACAACAATGATTCTCTCAGTAACAGTACACGCTGAAGAACGAACACAACTCACAAAAGATAACATTGTCTCTGACACAAGATTCGAGATATTGGAGAGGGAGAATAAGGTCTTACGGAAGGTGGTGAGCAATTTGAGGAGACAAATGCAGTCACTGGTAGAGATGATGACCAATGTTTATAATAAGATCGAGGGAACCAAGAGGCCATTGAGGATAGATAGTCCACCAAAAAAAAAGAAAGAGACGATTTGTATGTCATAGTCCATATGAGTCGTCAAGTGCCACTGAATAAATGATAGTGATTCTTTTTATCCCGATAATTATTTGTTGTAATTCTATAATGATTTTTTGTAATGTGACATTCTTTAATTGTTTAATTCTTTTTTAAATACTTCTAATACACATGCTCCGTTGAACAGATCGTTGTAATGTTCGTCCTTCATAAATAAAGTGATCGCATTTGTTTTTTATAAGAGATCACGATTTCATTACAATAAGCTTTATATAAGAGATCATGATTTATTTTTCATAGAAGGTGTTCTATCACAATATGTACAGCTTATATGAATATCCTATTGCGATTTTTCTTCACAAGCTTTGTTCTAGGGAACAATGCGTTCCATCGCGATTTGTTATCGCTTTAGCATTTATCTTTCAATACTGTAAATCATTGTAATCATTTTCATTCTTAAGTAATGATCATTGCAGGATTTTATATTCCTTAGTGCAAATCATTATCGCTTACGCATTTAACTTTCAGTACTATAAATCGTAGTAATCATTTGCATTCTTAAGTAATGATATTTGCAGGATTTTGTATTCCTTAGTACATATCGTTATGCCTTAAGCATTTAATTTTCAGTATTGTAAGTTGTTGTAATCGTTTGCATTCATAAGTAATGATCGTTGTAGGATTTTGTATTCCTTAGTACAAGTTGTTATCGCTTTAGCATTTAACTTTCTTTAGTGTAAGTCGTTGTAATCATTTTTTTCATTCTTAAGTAATGATCTTTACCAGATTTTGTATTCCTTAGTATATAATGTTATGACTTTAGCATTTAACTTTCAGTACTGTAAATCGTTGTAATCGTTTGCATTCATAACTCATGATCGTTGAAGGATTTTGTATTCCTTAGTACAAATCGTTATTATAAATAATTTGAACGATACATTACGACATTCATTTACATGAGTATTTAGTTACAATACATCATAATCAATGGTTTGGCTTAGATACAATACATTACCATCATCATCATCGAAGAAAACAAACATCATTATCAGCATCAACCCACGTCCAAATAGTGATGTGCTTCGAAACAGACATCATCAACATCATCATCAACACTTTCAGTTTACTCAGTGGCCTTCGCTAGTCACTAAGAACGATTGAAGGCAAATCTATCTACCAATGGGGGTCCTTATCTGTTTGCAAGTTTTTTTTCATGATGAATATTGGCAGCAGATAAAGGTATAGATCCCAACAGGCAGAGAAGATGCAGCCCGCACGACTAGCATATTTGTCATGAAGTATATCAAAGATTAGGCAAATATTTTTCCAACTGAAAAGTATGGTTTGTGAATGATTGAGAGTCCGACAGTAGGAATAGATCAAATAGATGATCATCAGCACCCACATGTCTATCATGCAGAATATCTATGCTTGTTTCGGTATGGCGGCAAAGATTGTGGATGATTATGGTCGTTATATACTGCGTAAGCTTCGATATACTTCCTGATAAATATGCCACAGTTGTATGTGTCATGAATATATTGATGCATCCACAGAAGATAACCACTATAATCATCATCAAAGATTATACAGATCTTTCAGCACAATATGAAACAACTACGGAATCAACATCAAACACCCTCCACCAAGCAACAATAGAAGGAACACATAAGAACAAAGAAGAAAGAAAAATACAAGGAAGAAGAAGAAAAAGAAGATAAAGTCGTAAGAGAAAAAAGAAGAAGAAGTTGCTCTGCCGCATAAAAGAAATAGGAAGAGAGGTTAAATAGATTAGGGATTTAGACTTGGACAACGGGTCAGGTTGGGTCACTCCCCCACCTAAACCCATCACACAAATCGAAACATTGTTCAGACTACAAATCTAGGTAACTTAATAAATACAAATATAGGTTACTTAATAAATACAAACCGACTTACAACCATAATATTTTAATTTTCAAAATTTAACAATATTTGTCCAATTGTGATTTGTTGTTACGAGCTTTTTCAATGTGAACGATATATCCTATAATAATTTACACAATAACTGATTCATAAATGACGGAAAAGAAAATAATAAACCAATTGACATGATGTTTAGACTGATACGTTATATCACGTTGACTAATTTTATAATAGGCTATTGAAACAATATTTTTTTATTTAATTAAAGCGCAATGCAATTAATTTACGCACGGTTTTTGAAAATAGGTGGTAGGTGAAATAACGTTTCCTTTATATATGAATGACACATTGAACAAGTTTGGCAGGCTCTCAATTAACTTTTCTTTAGAACGATGTATCCGTGAAATGAACATATAACGTGCTTCATTGCAAAGGGGGTATTGATATCGATGTAGTAGACGATGACAGCTATACATCCAATGATGTCACCGAAGACGACGACGATAGCTAGATAGCCAACGATGGCGACGAAGGAGATGACCATAGCTACACGACCACCGATGGCTATTCAGGTATATATTTTCTAAACCTCATGACTAGTTTCAGCAATATTTGCCTCTTTTATGGTGTATATTTGATTTGTGTTGTGTACTGTAGAAAGCAATTTCAATGTCGAATACTGAATATTATGCTTGTGTCAGTGGGACATCCATAAAAAAAGGTGGGTGACAACACTATAAAGAGCTCCAAGAGAACATCAATCGGATGCAAGATGAATTTGCAGAAGGGAACACTATCAGTAATTTAGTGCATATGAAACCACTATCAGTTATATATTTACGTATGCCATGGCTATGTATGTTAACAAGTTCATATTTGTTGCAAACAGACTATATCTGATTTCGTCAATTATATTCAAAACAACGCAACAAGCAATACTAGACACATCGTCACCTCTTATTTCATGGTATATCTGTACTCTTATTGGTTTATTTTCTTTTATGATTTACTCTTGTTGCTTCGTGGTTTAACCTTACTATTATCACTCTTTCGTTCAACAGACTTACGTCCGTCGATTGCCATACACCATTGGATTTCAAGATGCACTACCATATTGGGGTAACGATGATCACTGCAGAGACTTTTAGACAAGTGAAAAGGTAAGTAAACAAACCTTTTGTCCAAGGTTTAGGCCTAACATTCCCAATATGATTTGTCTAGCGATTTCTAATATATTTATCCATTTGCAGATATTGATTCCTACACTCTGGCAAACTGCTGAGCATTGAATCTTATACGTGATGGATTTACGGGAAAAACAACTATGATGCTACAACTCATTGGACTTTCACACTAGTGTACAACATGACGTTATGCATTTGGTAAGTTTTCATCCATAGGTGTATCATATCTTTTACGGTGGCTCAGATTTTACTATATTTTATATTAACCACAGGCAGAATTCCTAAAAGACGTTTTGGGTGTCGACATTGGCGAGTGGATCTTGCTCTGTGCTGACCATGCTCCTTTATAAAGTAATGAGGTCGATTGTAGCATATTTGTAATGAAGTATATTGAAGCAATATACAATGGACGAGAACCTGGTTTCGACGTTGTATGTTGTTTTAACTTGTGTTATTGGGGACTCAATTTATATATTGGTTTCACATTATATTTTTGTTGTAGGATGATATAGCGAGATTTTGCACCGAACTATGCCAAAAATTGACTGTGTTTCTAAATGCGAAAGAGAAAAATGATCAACCAACAAGAGTACTTATAAGGAAACGAACGACGCGATCCCCTCTGGATTAATATGATGTACATAGATTTTTAACATGTGTTGTAGACTGTGTATACCAAATTTTGTATGCAAATTTTGTAAGACTGTATACAAATTATGTAAATCTCTCTTGGTTGAAATAAAATTTTAATTTTACTAAACACGCTTGTAAATCATTGTAATGCTTACCCTACGTAAATTAAAATCGTAAAATGGATTAGCGATGTGTGCGGTGAACAAATGCTTGTAATATTTGCCCATCGTAAATAAAAATCCTATAAGCGATAAGAGATGTGTGTTGTTCATAAATCGTTGTAATGCTCACCCTCTATGAATGAAAATCACAAAATAGAATTGTGATGTATGTTATAAACAAATGTGTATAATGTTTCCCCTTCGTAAATGAAAATAGTTATAAGCGATAAGAGATGTGTGTTATTCAGAAATCATTGTAATGCTCACCCTCCATGAATGAAAATCGCAAAATAGATTTGCGATGTATGCGATCAATAATGGCATGTAATGTTCGCCCTTCGTAAATGAAAATGTTATAAGCGATAAGAGTTGTTTGTTGTTTAGAATACGTTGTAATGCTCACCCTTCGTGAATGAAAATCGCAAAAATAGATTTGTGATGTATGCTATCAACAATGGCTTGTGATGTTTTCCTGGCGTAAAAGAAAATCCTATAAGCGATAAGTGATGTGTGTTGTTCAGAAATCGTTGTAATGCTCACCCTCCGTGAATGAAAATCGCAAAATAGATTTGTGATGTATGCGATCAACAAAGACTTGTAATGTTTGCCTAGCGTAAATAAAAATAGTCCTATAAACGATAAGAGATGTTTGTTGTTCAGATTTAGGGTAATGCTCACCCTCTGTGAATGAAAATCGCAAAATAGATTTGCGATGTATGCGGTCAACAAAGACTTGTAATGTTTGCCCTTTATAAAAGAAAATCCTATAAGTGATAAGTGATGTGTGTTGTTCAGAAATTGTTGTAATGCTCACCTTCCGTGAATGAAAATCACAAAATAGATTTGCAATGTATGCGGTCAAAAAATGCGTGTAATGTTCGCCTTTCGTAAATGAAAATAGTCCACAGTGATAAGAGATGTTTGTTGTTCAAAAATCGTTGTATTGCTCACACTTCGTGAATGAAAATCGCAAAATTGATTTGCGATGTATGCGGTCAACAAAGGCTTGTATTGTTTGCCCTTCATAAATGAAAATCCTATAAGCGATAAGAGATGTGTACTCATGCAAAAACCTTCATAAGCGGTTTAGGGTTTTGGGTTTTGGGTTTTGGGTTTTGGGTTTTGGGTTTTGGGTTTTGGGTTTTGGGTTTAGGTTTTAGGTTTTAGGAATTAGGGTTTGGATAGTAGGGTTTATGTTTTGGGTCTAGGGTTTAGGTAACAGGGTTTAGGGTATAGTGTTTCGGGTTTAGGGTATAGTGTTTAGGGTTTAGGGTTTAGGTAATAAGGTTTATGGTTTATGGTTTTGGGTTTAGTTAGTAGGGCTAAGGTTTATAGTTTAGGATTTAAGGTTTTGGGTTTAGGGTTTAGTGTTTAGGTTTTAGAAATTAGGGTTTGGATAGTAGGGTTTAGGTTTTGGGTCTTGGGTTTAGGTAGCAGGGTTTAGGGTTTAGGGTTTAGTGTTTAGGGTTTATGGTTTATGGTTTTGGCTTTAGGTAGTAGGGTTTAGGGTTTAGGGTATAGGTAGTATAGTTTAGGTTTATGGTTTAGGATTTAGGGTTTAAATAGTATGCATTTATGGTTTCAGTAGTAGGGTTCAATGTTTAGGGTTTAGATAGTAGAGTTTAGGGTGTAGGGTTTCGGGTGTAGGGTTTAGGATTTAGGGTATAGGGTTTAGTGTCTAGGCTTTTGGGATTAGGGTTCAACGTTTAGTGTTTAGGGTATAGGGTTTTAGGTTTTAAGAATCGACCGCGACAACGATATATCAATCGTTATCTTTGCGAATGATAGCGATACATAATATCGCAATTTGATGAGCTTTGTATTTTAGGTTTTTGAGTTTTGCGTTTAGGTTTTGGGGTTTAGTGTTTAGGGTGATGGGCTTTGTCTATGTGAACGATATATCCTGTCACAGTTGTAAATCGATATCGCTGCAACGATTTGTCCTATCTGGATTTGTTTTGACGAGCTTTGTCCAAGTTAAGGATTTTTCTATCACTATTTACACAATGACATATAAAAGACAAAAAAGAGTTTGAATGTCAAATCCAAATGAGATGTGCTATCGTGATTTGACTGCTACGTCCTATCGCGTCGATTAGTTTTGTAAAAGGTAGATGAAATGATATTTTTTAATTTAATTAATGCGGAATGCAATTTATTGGCTCGCACTTTTTGAAAACTGGTGTTATTTTTTGAAAACTGGCGGTCAGTGAAACGATGCCATTGCAACATGCACTACAGTTACTTTACGATGTGACCTTAACATACGAGTCATAAATGAAGCAGATAAATCATGATTATGATCACTGATTAAAGTACAAACTACATATTTCTCATTCGGAAATCTTCTTAACACCATTCTTGCTTGACATCCACATCTTGATTCTGGCATGCTCCTTGTTGGATTTCCAATTGATTTCTTTCAACCTTTCTTAGAACAAACATATGTCTTTTTCATCACGACACCCTGTGCATTTTTTGACCAAGAAAACCTTCTAACACTGAAGCCAAATTTTAAGGCATAATCAGTGTAACATTTATATGCAACATCCTCAGTATTAAATTGCATTCCTTCTATGGGAACAGAGTCAGGTGTACTATCATGTACGTTCCCAGTGCCTGCACCTTTATCAAGTGTATTGTCAGGATCGTCTACCTCATTATCGAATTGCATTTCTTCTGCTAAAACATTCAAGTCAAGAGTGAATCCAATGTCTGCACCCTTGTTATCATGTGCATCATTAGTGCACGTGTTCACTTTTTCAGGTGCGTCATTAATACATATGTTCACTTCTCCATATCTTTCAAATGATTGAGATAGATCATCTTCATTACAACCAGATGATAAGCTCACCACTGTTATAAGCAAGATATCAATTTACGTTAGCAAGCGCATACGTTTACTATGATTTATTCAGGATGCATATAACAACGGATACCGATAATGTTAAGCAAGTCAAAGAAACAATTTAATGAATCGCAGTATAAAAGCAATTGCGGTTTGTAAAGAAACGACATGTCGTACATGTGTGTTGACGATAGTGCTTTCATTATATCTACGATGTTGTGAAGCGAGTTCAATAGAAATCGCTAAATGAACAACGATTTGAATACGAAAATTGCCACCGCAAGCACGTAAAATTATATTTCTGCACACACACGTTTTAAAAGTCTTTCTACAAATATCTTACAAATATATACTACAAAACGCATAATATCTTACAAATCGATATACATATCGCATAATATATTACAAATTGATACGACAATTCAGTATAATACGTTACAAATTGACACTACAAAACACATAATATCTTACAAATCGATAAATATATCGCAAAATATATCGCAAAATATATTACAAATCGATACAAAAATTCAGCATAATAGCAAACAAATCGCTATTAAAAAACAAAATAATATCTCACAAATCGGTAGTATGTTACTAAAACTGCGATTTGAGTTACAATGCATATACTGAGTGAACAGAGGATACCGGATGGGGTAGAGGCCCTTTCTCGCATTTGTAAACAAGCATTCTTGTCAACAGGTCCCAAAGTCTTACAAATATCGATAAGTTTCCAACCATCGAAAGCACAAGATCCACATGCAATAACAAAACAACGCTTTAATGGCACTCAAGACGCCATATGTTCTTCAACGATAGCATGATGACATGGAAAGGTACTCATGACGCCTTAATAGCACTGGTTGGAATGTTTGTGCATCATTGCTTTCTTCTACAATGCCTAACGACAAAGAAAAAGAAGAGAAGACTGTAAAAAGAGATGGCCCACAAATTCACCTATGACGCCCACCAATGATCGAACTAGTCGATCGCGAACACGAGAATGTTTTGTAACACAAGGCAGGGATGAGAAGGTGACAATGTGTTGTAAAACAGGCTAAAAAACAAGGCGAAAACCTCAACTCGAGACGACGGCAAAGTTTGCGTTGTCAAAGGGAGCTTATGTTACAGCAGTTGGCGCAAAAGTTTACTGCTTAGGGTGAAAACAGAATGTTTGGACTTTGAAGAGTTAACATCATACTTTCTGGATGGAGGACTTTTTTTGTACTTTTCTCGAACCGTCGTTTCCCTTCTTTTGAATAAAGGATATTTTTATAATTTTCTTAAACCATCGTTTCATGGCGTGCATAGCAAGAAAGGGTACTTAAGTCTTTGCAACCGCACCAAATTCTGATGCTAAGTGATGCCGACACACATGGGGATACGAGCTCCATGAGCTTTTATACATGGCACTCATTTGGACCCCCGAACACGAGATGTAGCTAACGACCGTCTTCGGGGGAGAACACACACCACCCTCTAGAGGTATAAAGTAAATCTTTTGTATTTTGTTGATAAAAAACTCAATTGGTAAATAAATGTTTGAAGCAATTCAAATTATTTTGTTTAATTGGACAATGATCGAAAGATAGTGAGTTTGAGTCCCTCGGATCTCAAATCTAAGGGAGATCCCAAGATTTAGCATCCAATGAGGGGCACCTGCCCCAACATCCCTTCATATCAGGACAAATCTTAGATCCCTGATATAAAGTCAAGTGTTTAAAAACTTAGAAAGTCAACCAGGTGACCTGACCCAACTCTTTCCCTTAGAGTATGTTTGATAGTTTGTCCAGTATTGAATGGAAATGAACAAAAAAAGATATGATTTGTTCTTGCACCAAGTTTAATGTTTGTTTGGAGCAACTTAGACAGTAATGAATAATGGGGCAGATTACTTTGTTTTGGATCTTATGACCCGTTCTATTCACCATTTTACAAATTCTAACAAGTTTATTATTGATTATTGTTCCGGATATGAATCCAATTATGAAAATATGTCTAAAATTCTGAATCTTTTCTAAAAATATGGATATCGAATTGGATCTAAATACCAAAACATACAACAACGTATGTAAAATAATTACACAACAACTTTTTCGATATCTCGACATTATAATTGATATTGGATATGGATCCAAATATAAACATATGTCTAAAATCATAAATTGAATAAAATTTTTTAACCGATGGTCTCCTGCCTCGGATATGGATCTCAGATTGGATTTAAAAACTAAAAAATGTTTACAATTTGAGTCATTTGAGAAAAATAAGAATTGATATATTTTTTATATATAAATGATATAATCAATGTCATATCACATCTAATTATGAAAGTTTATCATAAAAATATCGAACCCTAAAAGCAAATTAACTATAAAAAATTAAATTATCAAATTAAATCCTATAAAATAAATCATAAATTAACCAAAAACCCTAAACTATAAGGAAAACCATAAAATTAAATAAAAACCCCTTAATTCAAACTCTAACCAAAGAAAATAAAAAAACCCTAATCAAATACAAGAAAAGCTCTAATCAAATTATGAAACCTTAAAATATAATAAAATAAATCATAAATAAACCAAAAAAACCCCCAAAAAATTTAATTAAAAACCCTTAATTCAAACCCTAACTAAAGAAAATAAAAACAGTCCCTAATCAAATACAAGGAAAACCCTAATCAAATTAACTATAAAAAGCCTTAATTAAAAAAATGATTCAAAACCCTAAAAATAAAAAATCAAAGAAAAAAACTCTAATCAAATAAAAGAAAATCCTAATTAAATTAACTAAAAAAAACTATAATTAAAAATTTGATTCAAAACCCTAATAAAAGATAATCAAATAAAAAGCTCCAATCAAATTAACTATAAAAAGCCTTAATTTCATAAATTTGATTCAAAGCTCTAACAATGAAAAAAAGCCTAAATAATGAAAATAAAATAAACAAAGAAAAACGAAGTGAAGAATAAAAGTGAAAAAAAAACAAAAAAGAAAAATGAATAAGAAGAAAAAGAAGAAGAGGGAGAGACAAGAACAAAGAAAGGGAAAAAAGGAGAGAGAGAGAGAGGTCGTCGGTGGCCTCACCCGGCCTATGCAAGGCTATATATATATATATATATATATATATAGAGAGAGAGAGAGAGAGAGAGAGAGAGAGGGTGGGGGGGGGGGGGCACCCCTTCCCCGACTCCTTTTTTTTTTCTTACCCTCATTGCCATTCTCACCATAACAGGGGGTGGGGTGGAGAAAAAATTACACTCAAATATGGATGCAGCAGACGCATGGAACACCGTCCGTCACATCCAATGTTTGTTACAAAACATGTAACAAACATTTATTTTGTCCCGCACGATGCACTGGACGGGTCACCAAACGTGCCCTTAGGGCGTATTTGACTCATTGGACAAACAACACTTGAACATGCCTGGTGGCATTTGTCAAGGAGCAGCGAGTCACCAGTTCCTTCACGCACCCTTAAAAACAAAGGGTGGGGCATCTGTTTATCCTGTCTGGGACGTATCCCACACTGCATATCAAACGCAGGACAGCGCCCGGGCACATGCCAGCCCGTCCCCACCCAGGTATATCCTTTTTTTTTTATAGACAAGCTGGGGTTAGGGTCCTGCCATGCATATAGTTGTTAACTTGACGGTTAAACCCATGGCGCACCTCCTCCACCCTCAGTGAGCTGCCTTGATCCGCCATACTGGAAATAGGGTGCCTATATGGGTCAAATAGGGATGCTAAAGATCGAATTCAGTATTTAGCATTTGCCATTTTTGATTGTTTTGGATCCGATTCTGATTCGAATCTCTATGTACTAGCTGTTCCAAATCCTAACCATTTACATCCCTAGGGACAAACTTTGAATCCTCAGTGACTCAGACCACAACAATGAAAAGCTGTGGTATTCGGCTCAGCCAGCAACTAAAACTTGGGAAGTCACGGCCAGAGCCCAAGTGCTCCCTATCAGAGTCGAGCCTCCCATGTACCCACCAAGTCTCTAGGTGTTCGAATCACGGACATGCTCCGACAAGGCAGCACATCCTGTCTTGCCCTGTCCACGCATCCTGAATTTGTTTTTTTAGCGTCCGGGTGTGTTCCGTCCGCTGTTCGGTGAGATTGGGGGAGTCAGGATCAGGTGCCATCACATGGCACACACCTGGCTGCCCTCTATCTGCTTTTGGGCTCCACAACTGACACTGTCAGCCAAAGATGGAGGGCATCCAGGTGCAGAGGCACACTCAAAGTATGCCATGTGATGTCACCTGCTGGGGCACGGAATAGCGGCAGGTTCAGATATGATGGACTGGTATCCTGAAATTTGCTGTTACAGTTGTTGTGTGACTGCAACCCTCTCACTTGAACATTGACACAATGATAGCATAGAATCATCTATTTTCCTTCTGATCACCCTGGAGTGCTTGATTCTCTCATCTTCTGCCGGAAACCTGTTTGGAGAAAATTTATGTACCTCTCCTTGGAATTCAAAGATGGCACTATGACCCACAATAGCTAGAATTCAGCTGGTTCTGATCACGGGACAAAGTGCCAAAGATCAAGCAAAGCAGATGAATCTACCGTCAGCACAACATGGCTATAACTGTGATTGAGGCTGCTTATTTGACATTGTTGAGTTGGGTAGATGGGTGAGAACAGTTATGTGATCAGTAGGGAGCAATGGAAATAAGCAGAAGAAACTGGAATAGAAGATGAAAAAGACTCTCCAGGAGCATGCAGCCTTTATTATTATGCATAAAAAAAAATTGAGAGTAACTGCATCTGAATTGTGAGAAGTGTATCCAGAAAAGTAGGCAACCGCTGGGTGTCTACCTAGGGATGAAAGTGGGTCGGACTCGGGTTGGCTTTAGGCATTACCGAGTCTGACTTAATCGGGTGTGGCCTAATCGTGTTCGGATGGAATTATATAAAACCAAACCCAGAACTGACTAGCTTAAAACTCGACATATACACTTAATCGGGTTCCGGGCTTGAATGCAAAACACAATACCACACCCAATTCCGATTATTAATGGGTTCTGCAGTTTCCTACCAAACCCGAGTAGACAGCATCGGTTTGGTCAGGTATCTGAACCAAACCTGTTCTGTTTACATCCCTATGTTTACTAGCAACCTATCAATGTCTTGGAGTCAGTAGAACCTAATTGCCAAATTGGTACATGAAATTTTGATTAGAGATTAGGAGCAATGGAGAATTTTTGTAATTGATAAATGTTATGGCTCTCTCTCTCTCTCAAAGATGCATCTCTGATAATGTTGACGAGGCGTCATTTCTAATAGAATCTACTAACTTTCGCATTTCTTAGATTTATGGATCAAACCTTCAAACACGATCTACGTGCCTTAATCAGAACAAATGTTTTAAATTATGGGATCATGATGTGTAAGCAATTTTTTTAAAAGCTTTAAAAAAATTTACAGCCTAAATTCATAGATAATTTATGATTCAAAGACATCTGAGGGAGAGAGAATGAGGGAGAAAAGGTGTTAGCTGCTAACCACTTTTCTTGCTAACTGTTAGCTAACTAAGTTTTTAAAGGGCCTTTCTGATGCTTTTCTTAATATCTGACCATACAGATGTATTCGACATAGTTAATTTACTAGAGAACAACGATCATGTTTCGTCGATAAAAAAACATGATTTTTAAGTTTTAAATATTTATGAAAAACTTAGATGTATCTGAATCTGGTTGATCCAATAGTGGATTCCCATAAAATCAAGCATGCAGAGCACAATTATACTGTCAGATTTAAGACATGGAAAAAACCTTTAAAATACCAATAGCTAGCTAGAAAAGTGGTTAGTAGCTACCACCTTCTCATAAAAAATCCAAAAAAAAAAAAGTGATTTATACTCAATTCAGTGCATCAACAGCACCAAATATTAAGTCCACACATACGCACACACAAGTACCATTTGGATGACACCCAAAATAAATTGTGTTTTGTGCATAAATTGGGTTTTGTGCCCAAACCCAGATTTTGCTGTGTTTGGGTGATACACCAAAACTTGGTTTCTAGCAAACCTGTGGCTAAGTGAAAAAAGGGCTCCACCACCGCCTCAACTCTCAATCGCCTCCGGCCGGATTGGTACCACCTGTCATGGTTGGTACCAGTTTGGTAATCTTTTGATCAGTCTCTTGCGCCATTTTTTAGTTTTTTATTTGAATTTTTAAAGGAGGCCCGTCATTTTTTGACCAATGGGTGGTCAGAAAATGGCTGACCTCCCTTATTTTTATTTATTTATGTATTTTACTTTTGGTGGTGTTTCAACAATTTTTTAGCCATCCACCAGCCAAAAAATGGCTGGGATTGTGTCTCCCTTCCTAGGCAACACCAGCCCAGCCATTTTCCAGCCGGTGGGTGGCCAGAAAATGGCTGACCTCCGTTATTTTTATTTTTGGTGGTGTTTCAACAATTTTTTAGCCATCCACCAGCCAAAAAACTGGCTGGGATTGTGTCTCCCTTTCTAGGCAACACCAGTCCAGCCATTTTCCAGCCGGTGGGTGGCTTGAAAATGACCCGTGCTTCTGTTTTATTTTTCTTAATATTTTGACCATTTTCTGGCCACCCATTGGCCAAAATTGACCCAGATACTGCTACTCAGTGTTGCCTAAGCAAGGTAGCACCCTCCCGGCCATTTTCTAGTTGGTGGGTGGCCAAAAAAATAGCTGGCCTCATGTTTTCCTTTCTTTTTTGGGGGGTTTTGTAGCCCAAACCCTTTGTAAACCAAGTTTTTGCCAAAAACTGTTTTACCCCTGTCATCCAAAAAGGGCCCTAATTTTGTAGGAATTGACTTTTGAATCAGTGGTCCAAAATTTTTACAAATATTAAATATTCAAAAATCATAATTTTTGTCTAAAAAACGCAATCCAAGTTTCTATTCCCAGCAAATGGACCATGCGGCACATACGTGAAGGGTGAGATCTAATGATCTACGAAAACAAGTGAGAGGAAATAGTCACTGAACCCCTGACAGTAGCCATAGTGACAATCGGCAAAATCTCTTAAAATTTTCATAAATCTCACATTTTTTTGGCAAAATCTTGGCAATAAAAAAATTAAAAAATACCTTTTATAAGAAAATATTAATAAAAGTTATTTAAAAATAAAAATACACGGTTTTAATTCTCGTATTTATGTCTTTTCATAAATCTCACAATATTTTGAAAATCTCAAGAGAAATTGCCGTTTAAACTTTCAGGCAAATTCTTGTGATATTATTGCAAGATTTTCATAAATCTCGTGATATTTGTCACTATGACAGTAGCTCACCCAAGACTAGGACCACTGGTGGGTTGTCCATATATTCGTGTGAGGTTATAAAAGAATGAACCAATTATTCTCTGAATCGTCTGTCATAACTGGCAGAAGTTCCACGGGCAGGGAGTAAGGTTTTTTGGGAGAGTTTGCATGTCACGAAAAAGGGAGGCTTTCCCAGAAAATGTGCATTTTCACGGGTTCCACCACCGTGACACAAACATGAGCTCCTCTTGAACTCATTTTCAACGTTGGATCTCCCCTTTACACGGTAATGGTTCCCATGTGGGTTTGGGGGCTACCATGGAGCTCTCTTGCATGACACAAACGCCCCATTTGTGTCAAACATAATGATAAAACCGAAAGCCAGGGCAAGGAGAAATAAAATTCAGTCAGAAATATGCTAAATGTAGAAACTCCACCTAGCAAATTTAATGGCTAAATAAGTATATGAGAGCAGTTCCAAAGGGGCTTCAAGTTAGGGTCCATATAAATGTCTTTTTGGTTTCAAGTTTGACCCAATTTTCTCCAGCAAAGGGAGGGCATCAGAAATCATGGTCCAAACATCAAGAAACACCTTTAGGAAAGTTGAAATCTTTTAACGAATAGATCAAAAGCGCTCCAGAAACTCATTATTGTGATTCAAGTGGATCATAGATCGTGAATCAAATTTTTTTTCCAACAGCTATATACTGAATCAGCCTTTTCTTTCCTTAATTGTTTGATATATTTTAAACCATTGCAAACGTCTCTTTCGTAGGCGGCCCACCCACCATTTGCCAAACACAAAATCAAACAAAAAAAAACAAAAACAAATTAGTTTCGTCAGCCTCTGGGAATGTTCCGGAGCATGTGCACAAAGAAAACCAAAGACTCCTCCAGAAGAATCAGATAATAGCCAACATAGGGCAAAACCAGAAAATTTTGCCAAAAATACAAGCACTTAAACCAAGCTGGCACGTTCAGGGTGGTGTTGACACCAATGTTGTCAGTATCGGTATCGCCCAGAATGGTTTGGCCAACGATTAAGGTGAATCGACCTATACCGATTCTCAAGTGAATCGTTCTGAATCGGCTAAAGAACAATTAAAAAATATTTTTTGTCAATCAAAACGTGACACTTATTAAAACCATTAAAATAAGATTAAAAAGTAATTTGAAGCATTTTTTACATTTATTAAAAAAGAGTCGATTCAGGTTGATTTTCTGCTGATACGATACTTATTAGCCGATACAGGCAACATTGGTTGAGACCAAGGACGTGGAAAGGTAAGGTTTCCTACTTGCATAAACTCTCAATCTCAAAAGTTAATTTCTTCACAAATTCATGCTACAATGAGTGGTGAGATTCTTATTGACAGAACCCATCTCTTTTCTTCATTCATTTATCTTTCTTCTAATTGGAGACTTTTACATGGCTTTACTTGTTTTTCTGCAATGATTAACAAATTTTATGAACTTAAAACACTTCTCTGTCTCTGTTCTTTCCCCAGTTGATTCTTTTTTTATTGCACATTATGTACTGACTTGGCACAAGGGGAGGCTTGCAACGAAAAAAAAAAGATAGTGGGAACTTGGCATTAAAAATAGTAGGATTTGTTAGCTTCAATTTCAAGCGTGCAGGCCTGAAATCCTAGGTGGGATGGAATTGAGCAAGGCTGATGTGGGCTGATGAACCGAGCCAAAGAATTGGTTGGCACAGCAAGAGTTCAAGTGTCCCGTCAAAAGTATCGAATCTAGCCAGGCAAGTTTGTGCACTTTGAACCCACCACACCCTAGGAAAAACAGAGACCTCTTACTCTTAGCCTGTCTAGATGAGTTCAGTAGATGGTTGGTTAGGTTATTTTCTGTTCTTAAAATTTTATGGCAAAGTCCGACTCGTTTGCTCTTCGGTACAGCAACGCCGATGCCTCCAACCTGCAACACCGGCATGATGTTAAGATGCTTATGCCGAAAGTGAGTTGCATTTCGCAAGGGCCTGCCTTCCAAATGCTGCGAAGAGGGCCACACAGACCAAGCTGTATGGCACTCTAGGCACTGAAACCAGTCCATCCTTTTGGATGGACCGCCCTTTTAACAATGGCTGCTTGAGCTCTTTCCTCCATGGTCTCCGCTCATGGTAGAAAGAAGATCCATGAAAGGAACGAAAACGAACTTAAAAACAAATCAGTCAGAGAAAGCCAATGCCAAAGAGGAAATAACCAAAAAGCTCACCATCCAGGATTGACTATGTATCTCCCTGTTGAGATGGCCCAGTTAACCTGCACCACATACAACAAGAAATGGCATAAAATAGCAGTGAGAATGATGAAAGCTAATGGACATGAAAGCTAATGTACCTTATCTGTTCCAAGAGAATGGGCGACAACATGAGTGACGTGTTCGTCAAGCTGATTGGTACAAACAGCACCGAATTGCTCTGCAAGCTTCCAGAGAGGGTGCAGATGTGGATTTGCCTCTCCCACAGGGAACACTCTGCTGAAGATTATCTTGCAACCGTGCAAAATCCTTTGTTGTTCGGACACAAGGATGTCTCGAACATCCACTTTGCTTAATGTGTCATTACAGAAGAAGCTACGGTGAATCCTCTCAATAACCTGATCAATGGAAAGATATCCAGATTTTAGAATGCAGTAAGCAGGAGAACAGCTACACCAACAAAACAACAATCAAGATCCTCACAGTCAAAGCAGAAGCCAGAGTCCCATCCTCCGGTCTCTCGTCGTGATCGATTTCAAGAAGTGATGGCCCAAAAAGCCCAAACTGCCGCCTACTGCAGGGGAAATAGGTGTACCTGTTGCAGGAAGAATGATTTAATACCAGAAAGAGACACCACAGAAGTAATGATCAACCCGCGAAGACAAGAGAAGATACGAGTACCGCTCAACAAGGATCAAATTATGTCCGTGATGAGGCCAAACTTTCATGGAATCATCAATGATCAACACAGCTGATTCCATGCCCAAAACTCCATCCAAATCTTTGGTTTTGGGGAGCTTCTCATCACCATCGAAAAGGTCCCCATCATCTCCCTTCGAAATAACGCGTCCAGCAAACAAGATCCCCGATGGATCAAGTACCTTCGCCATTTCGGTGGCATACACCTTATTGCCCATGGTATAGAGATGCAGCTCAAATAGCTTACTTGCCTGAAAAGTTTACCAGAATACCACATTTGAGTGTCGTGAAAACACAAGGATCAAGGATGAATGGTGAAGGATTTTAGAAAAAAATTCAAGAGGACTATCGAGTACAAACCCTCTCAAGAAAATTCCAAATGCCAGGCCGCAATTTAGTCCACATCCCCATGTGAAGAAACCTGAAAAGATGCCTTTGTGGCTTATCCCGGTCTAGCTCTTCCTTCTTCCTTAACATCTCCTCATGAACTTGATCTACTTCTACAAACTGCACATAACAACAGACAAAAATAAGCAAAAGATGACGTTAAAGATGAAGACTGCAGAGCACATTTTGAAAACGAGCATTCACCTTGGCAGAATTAAGAAGGGTATGATCAAGATCCAAGACAAGGCAAAGCTTTCGTACAGCAAACATTTTATTCTGTTCTTCAATTCTTCTTGCTCTCTCCTTCTGGATGGCAGCCTTTTGTTGTTCATCAAGACCTTCTAACAGATGGTCTACATCTCCCCATGGATCCTGGGATTGTGAATCATCCCCACCACTTGTGTTTGTTGCAAATCCATTATTTCCTTGATCAGGTCTTACGACAGAACCAACTAAGCCACTTGGCTTTGCTGGAACCAATTTTGTGGGCATCTCCCCAGGGGTCATGTGGTTAAGTTGTGAACCAGCCAAGATATCAGAAACGCTTTTGAGTGTGTTTGTGAACTTCTGAGAAATATCAGGTAAAGGTGCCGATGGAGGCAATGAGGGAGTTGCCTTGGCGTGCACATTCTGGTCTCTGTCCAAAGGAAGATCCTTTCTGCCCTGAAAGTTCTGTGGAGCAATTGAATTTAATCCAGGCTGCTTAGGGGGAAAGCTTTCAGTTTTCTGCAACGCATTTTCCTGTAAGAATCTGCGGCGAGGATCACGTGGTTTCATACGAACTTTCCCTGAATCTTCTTTAGGATGGCCCTGAAATATTGAATTGAAGAATCATAATTCATAAATGATCATGGCCTTCATAAACAAAAATCTATAAGCAAGAGTGGAACTTCCAGAAAAAATGCTAAAACTAGGACAATGACGGTTCTATAACAATATTGCATAACCAAAGTGTGTTTTGATCAAAATACATACTGCCGACTATAGTAGCAAACCGGAAAATATGTTTGTTCACTGCCTGAGAGGGGAAACAGTTGGCTAGGTCTCAAATGCTAATATTTTAGGATCAAGATTTGAAAGCAATTAACTGCCAAACTATTAAGGCAAAATATAATGATTCATCATTGCCAGAGAGAAAAAAATGCCCATCAGGTCTCTAATGCTGCTTGTTAAACCACAATATAACTTATAACCTTCAGTAACCTGAATCCTATGTAACACAGACTCTTCTAACAGGGTACCGCACCCATGTCGAACTCGCACTCATGCAGGTGCGACACTTGGACACGACTTCCTTTGTGTAAGGTGAAGTCAACCAAACTAAGGTCCATTTCTGTCCAAAAGTAGATTCAGCTAACCCCAACCAAGCCCAGTTTTATCTATATATATATACATCCTCACCTCTGCAACAGTGTGGTGTTATTTTTTTATTGATGATGAATACCAATTTTAGATTGTTAATTTGATTTATTATATGAATTTATGCATAATGAATTGATGATATGATAATTGTTTTAAAATGCTGCATCACCACATTCGCACCCATATCCACACCCGCACCTATGTGACATTTAGGTGGAGCTGTCTGAATGCAGATGGGAAGAGGCCAGAAAACAAATGATATTCAGATACACGAACTGGGTATAATTAAAAGCAGGGATCAAAAGCCGCTTGACCATTGCCCTCAAAGTAAGCCCATAGGACAATGCAAAAAACCATAAAAAACACCTGTACGGATTCAAACTCTTCACTCAGAGAAACTAAAACCTAGCATTATCAGCAGATCAAAACTGTTAAAGAGTCATTAGAATTAAGGGCTTACCAATGACGCTGTTTGAATAGGAACCTTAGCAATCCCAGGTTTTTTATCTAGTTCTAGTGGCTTTAAAAGGGCACCATTACCGTTCCCGGACGGCATTGCTGTGGGCAATGCAACTGGACTAGGTGGACAGGAAGAAAGTTGCTGAGATTGACTGGTAGATTTTTGTGCAGACTCTGCTGCTAACCTCTCCTGTTCATTCTTAATTAGCTGCATCAGGATTGTTGGGTTGATGCCCTTCAGCAAGGAAGTCAAAATTGTGGATGGTGCAGTAGCAGCAGTATAAGTTGATGGAGGATGCCCAGTAGGAGCCCGCATCTCATTTGGATTAAGCATGCTTGCTACAGCAGTGCCCGGAATGTTTGCTAGAACAGCTTTGTTGTGAATGACATCAGATTCCATTCCAGAGTGGAAGGATCGAACCACCTCCCTGTTTTCTGGTTTTGTCACTCTATTGGTGGAATTTAAATTGACAATATCAATCTCCATAGCTTTAACATTTTTATCACCACCATTAGCTGGAGGAGTGGTTGTGCTTTCCTCTAACCACCCACCTCTTCCAGGGACTTCCTGAGCTGCTGCAGAAAGGCCATTGTATGTGCAATCATTTCGCTGCCTTTTAACAATATGCCCATCAGGCAGAGTTCCCTCGACAACCTTGTGCTTCCTAGAATCGCTGTCGCTACCATGAAGATCATTCCTGTTAGAAGCATGATCTACAGCAACTGGGAACCTATTGAGATCAATTGCACCGACATCAAACTCTGAGTATCTGAGCCTCGGATCTCTCCTCTTTGGTTGGGCCCTTGGTAAGGGATTTGTAACAGCGATAGACTGCATAGTGCTCACAGCCGCTTGCTCCCTTTGGAATGGTTCACCAAGGGGTTGAGTGGGAGGCGAGGGCCCCCGAGTCATAGCATTATTAACTATGAATCCTGCTGGTTTATTTTTCATGGAGCTAGAAACCTCTTCATTAGAAACATCATCTTCCACTTCGCATTCTGCTGATGGAGTCGGGCTCGGTAACTGGTTGCTAGACATAAATGATGTATGACCAAATTTCTGCTGATAATTAGAAACAGACTTTAGAACATCTGTCACAGAAGGATACATATGACTGTTCTCAAGATCGTTTTCCTGCCTGCTATTTTGAAAGATCTGAGGAGACGGTTCTGGCTTACTTTTTTCATTTTCATCAACCGATGGCTTCTCAGCACGAGAAGGCGGAGTAGGCGAAGGAAGGTCTGTTTCATCTTGACCCCATCCAAAACCACGGCTTTCTAGTCTACTACCCACCCGCTCAATAGAATTGATAAAGATAGGCCCAGGAACTTTCTTTGTGAAAATATCCCCTTTCCTCGATCCCAAGAAACTCTTATTTGCATCAGAATTAGGCAGTGATAAGTTAAGACCAATATTGATCCCTTGAACTGGTTTATCTCTATTGTTGGACGAAATCATTGCTTCGAACTGTTACATGTGATTGCAGTCTAATTTCAGACAAATGCACCTAAAATCAAAGCATCAATTTCATTCAACAAAACTGAGACCAATCTAACCTCTTTAATTTGCTTACGGGAAAACAGACCGATTGAATGATTCGATGAAGATGCAAGCAAGCTGTGATGCCAAAAAACGAAAATTATCAGTAAATCCCAAATGCAGTAATAAAAGAAACGCCTTAAAGTTAAAAACTGTTACTTATCAACCTTGACATCGCCACATCATCTTGTTCCCCGAGCTTTGAATTCGAACTATGGTAAATCTACACAAAACCCATCAAACTGGTAAATCAAAAGAGTTCTGAAATTCATCGAGAACATAAAAACAATAAGTGGGCACAATTAGAACAAAAACAAAACTGAACCAAAATTGAAACATGGATTTTCTTACAGAATAAACAGAATGGACCCCATTGTATATCTGCTGAATCACCGAGTCCATCACAGAATCAAATTTCTTAACATCACGAATTGCAGAATTCATTGTATTCAGTTTCTCCAGAGCTTCCTTCAGAACGAAGCACCAATCTGAGAACGACCTAAAAACAAAATTAACCAGTATTTATTTAGTTTGCCATCTAATTAAGTACGACATTAAAAGAATCAGTGTTCTTTCTTTCTTTTTTTTAGGGAGGGGGGGGGGGGGGATTATCATCGGCTATAGTGTTTCCAATTTACGTTCAAGCAGCTGAACCCGGAATTGCCCATGATCAGTCCTAAAACTTACGTTGTAGAATCTTTCACTGAGAACTCCTTCAAAGAATTCTGGATTGATAAAAGCATGTCCTCCAACTCCCTGTCACCTCCGCTCTCCTGCAAAACCTCTTCTGCTGGAGCCTCTTCTATCATCGAAATTAAGGTGCCCTCTTCGGCAGCAACTTCAATTTCAATCTCACCTTCTTCTATCTCACCTTCCTCCGGAACTTCACCAACACATCCACCTCCATTCCCTACTTCCTCATCATCAATTTTCTCGGCAACTTCTCCCTCATCTTCCTCCTTCGCGCCAATGACGAAGGCCGAGACCAATCTCTGGTAATCGGATCTGATATCCTTCAAGCCGGCTCCCTCCGCCGGCTTTGCCTGCACCGCCTGCGCCCAGGCGAAGTTGTACAGGTCCGGCGGGTACTTCGGCGCCACCGAGAACTTCAAGAACTCCCCTTTCCACCGGCCATCCCCGTAGCCCTGATCCCAAACCCTAGAACCACCGCTCTCCCTCGACTCCCAGATCCGAGTCTCCTCGGCCTCCTCCGGATCGTCCGAGATCTCCCCCTCCTCCACGTCCACGACGTTCAACTCGGCCCGCGCCATCACCTCCTTCTCCGCGCTAGGATAGATCGAGACGCAGAGTTCACCGACACGCATATGCCTGGATTAGCGCTCCGGCAAACGGATTCCGGCGATCGGCCAAAGATCCGAACGAAACCCTAGGGTTTCCGCGAAGAGAGATCTCTAGGGTTTCAAAATCCGACGAGATCTACGGCAAATGTTAACCCGTTTCTCAGCGATTTATTTAATTTAAAAATAAACGAATTAAAAACGAGAGATCTGAGAGCGAAGAAATCGCCTCTCCCTCTCCAAGAAAATTAAAAATATAACCAAATAAATCAGAAATAATTTTTCTCACAGAGAGAGAGAGAGAGAGAGAGAGAGAGGAGAAAGGCAAACAAGAAAGGGAGAGCGAGTGACATATGGGCGCTTCTGGTATTTTTATGGATTTCTGGATCGAATCTCATCCGTCCATTTCAAGATCTTGAGGTGACGTGGATCGCATCCACGGTCTCCCTCTTAGGTTTGTTTACTAGGTTTCAATTATGCAACAAATATCGTAAATATTCTGGCAAATTCACAGTTTATTTATCGCTTTATTTTCAGAATCCTACCCAATCACGAAAACGAGGTATTTTCACAAATATTTCAATATTTCGAAAAATAAATGCACTTTTATTATCAAGAAATAAATTTAATAATTTTTTTGTTTTTCACATTTCTATTTGGCGATATTTCTCGAGGTTTCTCAATTGTAGTTGTTCAAAAATCAAAATAATTCGTGCTATTTTATTTTTAACCGATATTTTCCCGATAACGAGTTTTCTGTCGAGCTGCTGTTGTCATATTTAAAATTTACCAAGGTCAGTTTTTTTACCAGGAGACGTGCGCCAATATCAAATGACTAAAATGCCCTTACAGAAAAAATATGATTTGGCCATTATCCATCTTTGGTTGGTCCGAAGTCCGAACTCGAGCCAATTAAAAAGTTTGATAGGATGTCAATGAATCGGATTTTATCCCATATCTGACCAAATTCTTTTTGGTTGAGTTGCATTAGTAACCCAAAAATCAAGCTCCTTGATGGTTTGGTGCAGTGGGATGGGGCAGGCAGCACCAGCACCAGCACCAGCACCGGCACCGGCACCGGCACCGGCTAGGTCTCTGATCCTAAGGGCAGTATCTCCACGTAAATATAAATAAATAAATAAATGACTATTGTTAAGACCCCTCTTGAAGTAGTTCTCGCATTGAAGCCGAATTAGAAGAGGACCGTTTCACGAAGTGCAACTCAATAAACAAACACGGAGTCCAATATTCCTGGTGATATGCCAAAATTTTAGAAAGCAGGGACCCACTTAAACATGGATCAAGTAGTCCATTGACTCGTATCGGGTCCATTCTTCGGTTGACAAATTCCAGCATGTAGGGATGTAAACGGGTGAGACTTGGATTAGATGTAGGCAATGCCCACCTAATCAGATCTCACTTAATCGGATTTGGAGTCAGACGGGGTCAGCTAAAACTGAATCCGGATTAGACTAACTTAAAATAGGACACTTACACGTTTTTGGATTTGGATTTTTGTCGCTCGGACTTGGATTTGAATGCAAATCTCAGTATTGAATCTGGACCCAATTTTTAATTGACTCTGACCTTGGCTACCGGATCCAACTAATCAAATTGGGATTCAAGTCCGATTTCAGATGTCCTAACCGGCATGCCCAAAAAACTTGGCGGTTTCTCTCCTCATAAAAGAAAAAATCCAGGCCAGCCAATGGCTTGACCCGAAGGAGGTCTAATCGGCACCCTTAGATACTGGGGCTGTAAATGGGTCAAAACCATGTCGAGTGGGACTTCAGATCAATGCAAATTCATGTTAGGCACCCACCCAGATCAGTCCAAGGCGCTACTGGAACTGCATGTAAAGGTAGTCCAGAGTGGATCAGCTGACAAGCAGCACTACGGTAAACCATCAGATCCATAAGATGAACTGCCTCGGGAACATTATGACTGTGTTGTTTGTATATCAGATGGGTCCCACAAATTTTTTCAGGGCCATTGATGGCATAGATGAAGGGCATTTAGAGCATATAGAATGGAAGGCTGAAAATAAACCCCAAAACTCTTGTATTTGGGAGGCCGTTCATCTCACGCATGAACGGACCTCTTACAGATTACCATCAAATGTACCTCTGACCATAGTGACAAACGTTTTTATGGGCATTTTCTAGTTTTTCAAAAACTTAAGAGAAATTGAAAAAAATCCATAAATCTTGCGTTTTTATTGGCAAAATCTCGGCAATAAAAAAAAATAAAAAAATAAAAATTATTTTTTATAAGAAAATATTAATAGCAATTATTTAAAAATAAAAATACATGATTTTTTTTGCGATAAATAGATGTAAAACATAAATATCATGTTTAAATCATGGTATTTATGTTTTTTTCATAAATCTCATGATATTTTGAAATCTCGCTAGAAATTGCCATTTTAAGCTTTCAAGCAATTTCTCACGATATTATCGCAAGATTTTCATAAATCTCGCGATATTCGTCACTATGCCTCTGACCTGATTCACTCTCGTTATTTTTTGCTACCGAAAACGAGACCTCCGAGATTCAGAAGCCAAATATTCTTACATTGGACACACTCCTCTTTGGATGCGGTTAATTAGGAGTGTCTATGGGTCTGATTTGACCCAGACCCTACTGGTGTCAAACCCTATATGGTCAGGGTTTGATGATAATCCGGGTCGCACCCTAACTATGGAGCCGGGTATGGTTTGTAAGATTTCATACCAGACCTAGAGATCAGCTGATCTGCCTCTTCCAATAGATCAGCTCGCTCCCAGCGCATTCCCCCATCCTGCCCAATAAATCTTTGGGATTCGTTTCGGATCGAATTCTCTGGAAAGCCGATCAGGTCATGCTGAACATGAGCATTTTTGCTCATGCCAACATCGTGGCCGTCTGTTTGCATTTTGGATGAATGCCACGTGGTTTTGTTGACTTTTGAGCTTTTTAAAATGCAAAGAGGATGGCCACTATGTCAGCATGAGCAAAAACTAGGGGTGGCAATCAGGTCGGGTCGGCGGGTTGGCAGGTCAGAATACCTCAACACTAACATGACCCGTTTATTAAATAGGTCGGATGTGGCAAACACGAACATGACCCATTTATTAAATGGGTAACCCGACACGACACGGTTAACCCATTTAATAAACGGGCCGAGTCGACAAGACACGATTACAAGACATGGCGACCCATTTATTAAACGGGTTGACCGGATAACATAGACACGATAACCGCAAAGGTGCACACTATCACCGGAGAGGAGAGGTCTTGGGTTGCGGGTTCGTGTAAACGGGTTGACCCGACCCGTTAGGAGTTAGGGTTAGATAAGTTTATATATATATATATATATATATATATATATATATATATATATATATATATATATATATATATATATATATATATATATATATATATATATATATATATAAACAGGTTGTGGGTTGACGGGTTCGTGTAAATGGGTTGACCCCCCCTCCCTCCCCCGCCTAACCCGTTTATTAAACGGGTCAAAAGGGTTGGCGGGTTGGCATACCCCTAACATGAACACGACCCATTTAATAAACGAGTTAGGCGGGTCGACCCATTTATGACACAAACCCGTTTAAGCCAAACCCGGCTAAGAAGCGGGTTGGCGGGTCGGGTCAGATTTTGCCACCCCTAGCAAAAATGCTCATGTTCAGCATGACTTGATCTGCTTTCAATTCTCTGCAGTCAGTCAGATGTTCCGTTGTTCCTATAGCTTCTCCTCCATCCATTAATGTCAATGTCTCAACTGCCCAATGGAGCTTCTAATTTAATTTGTCCCCGAGTCAATCTCTTCAGCCTCTATTGATTCAAAGTTCATATATACTCACACATAAAACAAACAATACAAATTATAACTATATCACCATGTTGATTTGACAAAGAAAAATCATAGTAAGATATGTCTTTCATTTCTAAAGCACTAATATGTTTATTTTTTACTTTCTTAAATGGATGTCTTTGATGCGAACGCACACACGATATCAATGAGTTGAAACCCATAGGTATCAAGTTGTTTTGGCTGTGTTCAACATAACCCATTTGTTAGAAATCAATCATTGGATCTTCTTTTGGACGAAAAAAATACTTTTTGTAAGTAATGAAAATTTGGTGTATTTACAACTGTTGATTTTTAAATCATAAAAAAAAAACTATATACAGATCACATTTTGGTGATTCAAAAATAAATCCTTATTAAACAAACAATATAAAATCATATTTGTAAAGTTAGTTTCACTTGAAAAATGTGAGTAATAAAATATTACTCGTTGATAGCATATGTGCATCCACACTAGAAATGTCCTTTCGCATATTGCTTAAAGGCACTTAGGGCCACAAGCTAACAAAACAAATCAGACCCTCTTAGTGGGTTGGGGCCTAGGATGTTTGACGGTCAGTGTAGGTTCAAATCCCATGGGTGTCACCTCCCTTGTAAGCCGAAACTTTTGGCGATTCCTTGGGGTTGAGTGGTAAGCCCTCAAATTTTACGCAGACATAGACAATGATCATAAGTATGGCAGGCTGAACCAGCACACGACTAGGTCTTCGCGCATGGGGCGGTTTCTTTGAATAAAAAAATAAACAAAGATTCTTAAAAAACTTGTCAAGCTTGTTAATGATCAGGAAGTAGTTGAGATTTTTTTTTTGGAAAGGCAAGCCGGGGTTAGTCAGATCCCTACCAGTTATACCATTGGGTTTTGAACCTGCAACATTCCAACACAAGGTGACTTACACTAGCTACTCCTACCAAACAAGTGGAAACACGTTGGTAAGTGATGAGAGGGTGTTGTGTGTTCTCCCCCGAACATGCACTGTACAGTGCGTGTTTGGGGTTCAGACTGAGCCCCACATAATGCTTAGTTGGGTGTACGGGACCCCCTTATACCACCGTACACTCGCTTGCAGGTGTACGGCAGCATAGAGGGGTCCCGTACACCCAATTGAGCGCCACATGATGTTCAGTTGGGACCCAAACATACACTCTAGCTACAGTGCATGTTGGGGAGGGGGGGGGGGGTAACCTGCCCCCTAAGCATTTGAGAAGTTAACACCACCCTAATGTATCTCCATGTGTATGTGTGTGAAGATTATTTCTTTTAACTTACAAAACTAACCATGGTGACAACTTATTTTTGTGGAACCCATAATGTAATTTGGGGTATTTTTTTGAGGAACTCAGTGATCATGTAATCTCTCTCTCTCTCTCTCTATATATATATATATATATATATAGAGAGAGAGAGAGAGAGAGAGATTGGTAGTTGCTCACCTGGTAGGTGCTAAATGATAAGTGCTAAATGGATTTTTTTGCCCTTTCAGTATTTTTTTCACTGTTCAGACCACATAAATGTGTTGGGCATGGTCTATTTACAAGAAATTCACACTTGGATCATGTGTTTTCGATGAAAAATGATATTTGGAGCATCAAAAGTTTACAGAGATTTTGGACAGTTGATTTTTAGAACCTTATAAAAACCACCTGTGTCGGAAGAGAATAGAATAGAATAGAATAGAATAGAAGGCTTCAAGAGTTGATCCAATAAAATCAAGTACATAAATTAAATCTGTATGATCAAAATTTATAAATAAAATATAAAAAGATTGAAAAAGCCATTTAGGACTCTCATTTAGCACCTACCAATCACTATATTCATACGGAATGGGAACCACCCAACCAACGATCTGATAACTTTTTTTATCCAATGATTGAGAATCTATCGATTAGACTTTATATATTTATTAATTATAAAATATTTAATAAAAAATATGTTTTACTAGAAGACTTTAATATAAGCATGTTTTTGAAACATGAAAATGAACGGCTAACACCAATGGGGAATACATGTGGCTGGTAGGAGCTGTCCGTGCAGGTCTCTTTGTGGTGGGAAGTTGCAGGTTAAACCCAAGTGGCACGTTGAATAATAACTGATGGGGGTCTGCTTAACCCCAACTTGCCTTTAATAAAAGAAAAAATGGACAGATCATAATGCATTTAAAACTTTGCAATACAAATTATTGTGGGAAGCTAATTTTAGTGATTTAAAAACTGCATCTAATCATGAAAATTCATAAACCAAAACACGTCACTGACTAGATGAATGATAAAAATCCAATACGTAAAGTTCAATCGATGAAAAACTCATCTGTTTTTTATTTTGGACATATACTTAAGGGGGACCGTCCAACTAAAGGACGGTCCAAAATCTCTAACACATAGTACCATTTGAAGGTTTTCAATCAGACTATCCTAGATGATTTGATCTCTCTCTCTCCAGTTTTCAATCGGTGTCCAACCATGGTGTTAAGCCACGCGGCTGCTGGCCGGCCACCATGCCATTGCCAGTTGACCGCTAGGTAGCAGGCAACTAGCTGCTCATAGCAGTGTGAAGGAATTGGGAAGCAGCCAACCTCAAAAAAAAAATGAAACTCGAGGCAGACAAGTGAACTAAGGGTTGGGCAAGAAAGAGAAAGGACCATTGGGTCTAAATAGAGATTTTGGGCCATCCTTGGTTTATATATACATACCAACTTTGGCAGAAGCATGTTACATCTCTCTCCCCCCCCCCCCAAGGACGACGCATGTTCGGGGGTCTCAATGAGCACCACGTATGAAAGCACGTGCAGCTCATATTCTCATGTTTGTCACCATCAGTTAGCGTCGGAGTTCAGTGCGGTTGCAAAGACTTAAGTACCCTTTCCTCCATTGGTGCCATAAAAATGATGATTCTAGAAAAGGAGCGGTTGCAAAGACTTAAGTATCCCGAAAATGGTTATTTAAGATCCAGTCCCTGCACTGCAGGATTATCCGAGAAAGGAATCCTTCCTGAAGAAGGCCATGAACATCAACCCTCTCTCTCTCTTCCCTCTTTCTGCCTTTATGCACATCCAACAGACGATCCTACACTGCTCCATCCAGCACCGATTGACATGCACACTGACTGTTGCATGGTTCAACTTGAAGAGTTGTGGAGACTTATAGGAGGCGGGTCCGAGGGATCCCTCTAGCGCGGGTCTCGGAACAAATTCTTTTTGGGCCTTCTATAAATTCTTTCTTTTCTTTTTCTCTTATAAGTGTCGAAAAAGGGCAATAAAGTATTTTGTTTGATCGTGGCGCTCATATGTTTTCTTCGGTTGTTTCTTGCTCGAGGTTTCGTAACACTCTTTCTAACGATTTTCTATTTTTTTCGCTACGCGATTTTCATAAATCTCTACTCGATTTAGCGATTCTTTATTTTTTTTCGTTATATGATTTTCGTAAATTGCTACTCGATTTAGCAATTTGCCATTTTTTTTGCTATGCGATTTTCATAAATCGCTACTCGATATAGCGATTTACGAAAATCGCATAGCGATTTGCCATTTATTTTTTTTCGCTACGCGATTTTCATAAATCGCTACTTGATTTTGCAATTTGCCATTTTTTTTGCGTTACGCGATTTTCGTAAATCACTATTATGTGTAAATTGTAAATCGTGATGTCGAACACCGCCCCCTTAAGCACGATCTTTGTCGTGATCAGGTTGTAGTCGCCAGCTGTCCCGATGGCAGTCTTGAGGTCCGTGATGGGGAAGCCGGAGAGGAACGTGTCATTCTCGACGCCCGTGTTGAGCAGCGTCAGGGTGGCTTAGAAGGCATAGCCCTGATCGAAAGTATTGTTGACGTAGGGGTAGACAAATTTTACTTTGAAGACTCCGTTATAGGTGTACTGGAGGAAGATTCCGTTGTAGGTGTCCCTCGAAGGCGACAAAGGGGTCGTTGTAGTCGGTTGGCCACTGGACGAGGGCAGCATTTCGGCCACTGCTAGCAGAAAAAGGATGACAATCACCATCGGATCGCCGACTCTTTGTCTTCCTTAATTTTTTCTCTAGGGAGAGAAAGAGAGCGGGTTTTACAATGTTTCACGAAGAAGGAATAAGAAGAAGATGACGGCAAAAAATTCAAACGAAAAAGAAAGAGAGAGCACTTTTAGGTTCGTTTCGTTGTTTAGACTTTGAAGAGTCAACATCATCCTCGACTTTTTGGATGAAGGATATTTTTATTATTTTTTTAAACCATCATTTCATGACAAGAATAGCAAGAAATGATACTTAAGTCTTTACAATCGCACCAGACTCCGATGCTAAGTGATGCCGACACACACAAGAATATGAGCTTCATGTGCTTACATACGTGACGCTCATTCAAACCGCCGAACACGCACTATGTGCATCTTCAAAGGAGAACACACACCACCCATTCAACTTTGGCCATGTGACATGGGACACACGAGTAGGGATCTAGAGAGCGGCTAAGTGTCATAACCAATCACATGACAGCATTTCATATGGGGCCTGCACTGTGCCCCTGCATTGGGGGTCGTGTGATTGACTATGACACTTAGCCATGTCACTCAACTGCTCCCTTGATCTCAAGTTAGGATCGCACACCATGTAATGAATAGTAATAAGTGAATCAGTGAAAGATTTTTTGAGAGATGATTGTGGAGTTAGTTGTGAATATAAAACAATCAAAGTCAATCTATCAACTGTAGGCTGGTAGGAGCAGTTTGTGCAAGTCACTATGTGATGGCATGTTTCAAGTTCAAACCCCACTGGTATATGGATAGGGGTGTTAACAGGTCGGGTTTGAATCCGAGTCTAATCGAGCCTACCATATGAGAAATCATACCTGGACCCGATAAGAACTACATGAACCAAACCCGGGTCATACCCGATGAAACAATATTTTGTTTCTTTTTTACATTGAAAATTTTCAGGTCTTAATCGGAACTTGGGTTGGGCCCAGGTCTGGTATAAAATTTTACAAACTATACCCGGGTCCATGTATTAATCAGACCTTTGAGTCTGGACCCAGGTCTTAATCGTGTCTTCTAATTTATCACCATACCCAGACCCTGTAGGGTTTAGTTCGAGTCTGGTCAGGGCTGTATACTAAAGATTGAGGCAGTCAGGTGCAATGGCAATACTCAAATTGTTTAATGTGATTGCACCATGCTTGATCATGGCTTTCATTTCACTCTTGAATGTGATTCAGTCGTTAGCATTTCTTAGGCCCACCACATATTTGAGATTTTGAATAATCAACGTAATCTAGGGCTGCAAACAGATCGGTTATGGTTGAATATCCAATCTGAATCTGACATATTCTTTTGGATATGGATCCTTCAAGTAAAATCTGAATGTGGATTTAGATCAGATTAGATCTGTTCACTTTTGGATTCATGTTAGATTCAGATCATACTTTTAATTTGGATATAGGGTTGATTTGAATCAAAATTAGACCCGAATGCATTTTTTTCTTACATGTAAATATCTTGTTTTATTCCTTTTTTTATTCAGATCCAGTATTACCACAAGTATTTCAGATTTGGATTCAATCTAATCTCTTTAGGTCTGGATCTAGATTTAGATCTACTATTTATATTTTAGATTCAAATTCTGATTTGACAGAATCTGGTCTGAATCTGACCCGTTGCACCCTTAGCATAATTTGGCCAAAAAGCAAGCAGCATAAGTATGCACGCTCGGCATACTTACCTACCATGGATGGTGTATGAATCAGCATAAAGATGACACATATATGGATCTCTCTGCCTATCACCTGCAAGCTACAATATATTTATCACCACATAATATATATATATATATATAGGCCCTTTTACCTGAGTTGTCAAGCACCTACTATTTGTGTTCAGCTTGCCAAACCCATCTTATGAGTTTGAACAAACTCTTTACGAGCCGAACCATGGGCGACTCATGTCATTCAACCCTAATTACATTGCATGAGTTAGATATTTTCAACCAATTTGGAATGCCCCTCCTTTACCTAGAATTGAGTTTAAAAATGAAATGTCTTGACATTCTTCTTCTCAAACACCGCTCCCCTCCAACCAAGGGCAGATCCAGGGAGGCGAGGAGGAGCTCGAGCTCCTCCTAAAGTTTTAAAAATTTTCAACCGAACTGAAAAAAAAATTCAATATAGCATAGATCTATGACTTTTTTTATGATTGAGGGTATTGATTTAGATTTTTATTTTTTTCATATTTCATGAACATTTAATTAGGGTTTTAAGGTTTTTTGTGCTATTTTTTTTTTCAATTAGCATTAAGCAACCCTCTTAAAGTTTTGAAAATTTTCAACCGAAGTGGGAAAATTTTCATTTAGCATAGATCTATGATTTTTTTTAAGATTTGAGGGTATTGATTTAGATTTTTTTTTCAGATTTCATGAACATTTAATTAGGGTTTTAAGGTTTTTTGTGCTTTTTTTTCAATTAGCATTAAGCATGACTATATTAATGACTGTTTTATAATAATTATTTTTAAAATATATTATTAGTAATTATTTTTTAAATTTTTTCTATGCATTTTGTACCCACCCTAGTTTAGATTCGTGGCTCCGCCACTGCCTCCAACCGAGGGCCGTCAATGGGCTAGGTTTGTGTTAGATACAAACAATGAAGCACAAAATAGACAGCTATGGGCATGAAATTTTTGACCCAAACGTTATTCGGGCCAACTATATAGATAGGGAAGGGCATCACATCAGATGCTCATTTTGTTCGATGTTAGTGGCGCAAAAAAAAACATACACAAAAGAGGCCTTTAATGGTGTTCTTTTTCGCCACTAAATGGCCAGTAGTTATATTGTCATATAACTACAGAGCCTTTAGCGACGGAAAAGAATGTTGTGAAAGGACCCTTTTGCGCCATTTTTTTTGCACCATTGAGTGTGTGTCATCAACATCTCACTATTTGGATGTCCACTATATATATATATATATATATATATATATATATATATATATATATATAAAACTAAAATATATAAACTGGCAAAATATGTAAACTAGTAAGCACTGAGATTTTCATAGTTTTTTTTTTTGTAAAAGTTTATGGTATGAATGCGATCTAGATGCTTGGTTTTATAGAAACAAACTCTTAGATCAAACGGTTACGATGTATAAGGATTTTTTAAGGCTTGAAAATCAATGAATCAGAATTTTTATAAATATTAAAGCATACAAAATCACATTTTTTTATCCGATTATGATGATCAAATAGTCGATTCCAAGCAAATGGACCACGCTAAATACAACTATAGTGTTAGATTTGGAAAAAATCCTGTGAAAATCGTGGTTCATACTAGTTTACATATTTTGTTGGTTTATATATATATATATATATATATATATATATATATATATATATATATATATATATATATATATATATATATATATATATATATAGGCTTTATATTTTGTACAATCTAGTTTGAATCTCACGATGTGAGTTGTTTGGACAAAATCTAACCTAATAGGTGTGCTCAACATGCTTGAATTAGTAAGAACTGACTCTTGGATCATGTGGTTTAGTGAAAAAACATGTTTTTATGAAAAAAAAAATAATGCCTTCATAGAAGTTGATTTTTGGATCACTAAACAAACCAGTATAAATGTCAAATTTCAGTGATTCAAAAGTCAGTTCCCCACTAAACAAAACCTGTAGATCAGATGGTGCTAGACTTGAAAACAAAACAAAACAAAACAAAGTGGTACACCCCCATTTGCACCTACAAATGACTAAAAAATCTTAACCCATATATATGGGTTAGTCTAACATTAAATTAGTGTTTAACATTAAACAAGAATGATATTTTTGAAAGTGTTCACATAATATCATGCATTGCCCACACAACCATTCAGCTTGGCATTTGTCGAGATGAGTGTGATCTCCATCTCGAGAAATGTTGAGATGGGTGGTTGTTAGTGGTTATGCAGCCATAGTGACAAAAGTTAAAAGCGGCAAAATCTCGGGAGTCAAAATCTCGGGAGATTTTAATTTTTTTTATAAATCTCGCATTTTTTTGGCAAAATCTCGATAATAAAAATATAAAAAAATAATTTTATAGGAAAATATAAATAAAAAACATTTAAAAATAAAAAATTTGTGATAAATATATGCTAAAATGGTAAATATTGTGATATTTGTCACGGATTGAAAATCTCAGAAAAATTTTCTATTTTAAACTTTTAGGCAATTTCTCGTGAGATTTTTATAAATCTCGTGATATTTGTTAGACTATGTAACACATTTGCTTCATAAAAAATGCCCACTTATTTAAAACAAAAAAATGACCGTATTGTACGATAAAAATGACGTTTTCTGAAATGTCTTAAAAATTTTGAAATTTGTCTGCTATTCAAAATCATAAATATTGTTCTTTTTATGACCTTTTTAGCTCTCGCACCTATCATTTTCGGTGCGAATTTTCTCTGTATCCACCAAAAACTCCAACCTTGCAAATACATGATTTACCATGCATTAAAAATTTATCAAAATTACATAAAATAAGTGCGAGCAAACTTTCTTTTAAACTGAAATCGACAAATAATAAATACTTGAGTTACTTCGCATAAAAAATTCTAAATTCTCATAAAAAATATGTGTGTTTTTTAACTTGAACCGACAAACATAGCAAATACTTGATTACCTCGCTTAAAAAATATAATAACTTTGCATAATAAATTTGTGAACTTTCTTTTGAACTCAAAGCAACAAACCTCACAAATACTCAAGTTACCTCGCATAAAAAATATAATAGCATCGTATAAAAATGTTGCAATTTTTTTTAACTCGAACTGACAAACATCGCAAATACTTGAGTTACCTCGCATAAAAAATGTAATAACGTCGTATAAAAAATCTGTATTTTTTTTAACTCGAACCGACAAACATCTTAAATACATGAGTTACCTCGCATAAAAAATCTGTAATTTTTTTTAAAACTCTGACAGACAAACATGGCAAATAAATGAGTTACCTAGTATAAAAAATGTAATAGCGTCGCCTGAAATACGTGTGTGTGAACTTTCTTTTAAACTCGACCTAAATTTGCATAAAAAATATGCAACTTTTTTTTAACTTAAACCGTCAAACATCGCAAATACTTGAGTTACTTCACATAAAACATATAATAACTTCACATAATAAATCTGTGAACTTTCTTTTAAAATTAAGCTGATAAACTGCGCAAGTACTTGAGTTACTTCACATAAAAATGTAATAACTTTGCATAAAAAATCTATAAATCTTCTTTTAAACTCAAACCTCAAAATCTCGTAAATACTTGAGTTACATCACATAAAAAATATAATAACTTTACATAAACAAACTGCAAATTTCTTTTAAACTCAAACATCAAAACCTCATAAATACTTGAGTTACTTCACATAAAAAATGTAATAACTTTGCACATAAAATCTGGTAAATTTCTTTCAAACTCGAATGGACAAACTCTGTAAATACCTGAGTTACTTCACATAAAAAATATAATAACTTTGCATTATATATATTAAACTCGAACTTCAAAACCTCATAAATACTTGAGTTACTTTGCATAAAAAATGTAATAACTTCGCATAAAAGAACTGCAAAATTTATTTTAACCTCGAATCATAAAACCTCACACATACTTGAGCTACTTCGTATAAAAAATATAATAAGTTTGCATAAAAATATCTGATTTTTTTTCAAACTCGAACCGATAAACTACGCAAATACTTGAGTTACTTCACATAAAAAATATAATAACTTCACCTAAAAAAATATATATTTTTTTTTAAAATTTGAACCTCAAAACATCACATATAGAGGAAATTCACATCGAAAATGATAGGTACGAGGGCTAAAAAGGTTATAAAATAATAGTATTTACGATTTTGGATAGCAGATGAATTTAAAAATTTTTAAGGCATTTCAATAAACGTGTCATTTTTGTCGTACAATACGTTCATTTTTTGTTTTAAAAATGTATGGTTACTTTTTGAAGTAAAAAAGTTAACTTTGATAGATTAAAAAGTTTCTTTTTTAGGAAAGGTGTTTTATTTTTAAATTTGCTATAAGTTCAAAAGACCTAAAATGCAAAAAAAATAACCATGTATTTTCAAAAATATTATTTTTTAAGAGTATTTTAATCATTTTAATAAAGTTTGATTCATCTAATGGTAAACACAAATAGTTTAATGTTAGTTTATCTATATATATGAGTTTAATCTACCATTAAACCAGTTTGGTTTAACGTTAGATGGATTCGTCTTTATAAAAATGATTAAAATTTTTAAAATAATGATATTTTTTAAAATACAATGTTAGTTTTTAAAGCATTAGGAGTCTTTTGAACTTGGAGAGAATTGAACAGTCAAACACTTTTTCCAAAAAAATAACTTTATAAAGCTATCAAGGTTACCTTTTTTACTTAAAAAAACCCCTTTTATTTCCAAAAATATTATTTTTTAGTGTATTTTAGTCTTTTTATAGTCAAATTCATCTAATGTTAAACTAACTGGTATATATATATATATATATATATATATATATATATATATATATATATATATATATATATATATATATATATATATATATATATATATATATATAAACACCTTAAATTGTAAGGGGCCTAGATGGGGATTCATTTTATTGATCCAACATAATTCCGGTTTGGTATAAAAAACAACTACAAAACCCGTTGACAGCTGACTATATAGTCAGGCTATCATTTTATGATGCCGGTTGGTGGACTTTCGTTATATATCATGGAAAGTAGTGGAGAACTTTATTTCAAACCCCTTTCAATCTCCCTCCCTTATCTGCTGCAGCGATTCCATGTTTTCAATCAGATAGTTCTGGTCAATGTGACGATGTTATCTGCCGATACGCATCGTATTGGCAAAAATTTGATACGCTTCACCTCGGGCTAATTTTTTAAATAAATGCCAAAAAATATTAAATTAATTTTGTATTATTATTTTAATGGTTTTAACCCGTCACGTTATGGTTGACACATAATATACTATTATTATTTTTTGAGCGATACAGAATGATTCAGCTGAATATTGGCATCGGGCCCGATACAGCCGAATCGGTGGCCCAACGATTTAGGGCGGATATCACACTGACAACATTAGTTCTGGTTCAAGCATGAAAATACGAGACAATACGGCAGCAAAAGTCACCACTAAAGGCCAATAGCGGCGATTTTTGTCGCTGCTATTGCTAGTTTGAGCAGAAAGCCTCATTTTTGACAATAATTTTTTTTTATTCTGGCCATCCATCAAGCTGGTGATGGACGGCCAGCATGTTCAAGTATATGTCAAGTACCTAATGTTCAAGCATCTACCACTTTTCCTATATACTAAGATGCGGGTATGATTTTGGTTTTTTGCTACCAAATCCGACAGGCGTGTGGGCACATCCAATCCGACTCGGAACAGTTTACATCCCTAGATGCACATGCCGCTGTTTGACAAAATTTTCCCCAATCCTGTACTCTCCATCATTTTCCTTTATTAAAACATGAGAGTGAATCAAGTGACGCATAAAATCTAAAAAATGCATGGAACTTGCTTTCTGTGTTTGAAAGGGTGTTTGTTTCGCCCGTTTTCCTGTGAAAGAGGCCCTCTTTTGATAAGAACGAGGGCATGTTTCTCATCAAGAGTGAAACGAACAGCACACTGACAAATAAGTGGCGGGGCCACTAATTAAATGCTCCAAGATCGTTTTCTTGAGAAAAGCGGGTCGCACATCCCTCCTTGGGAAGCCACTTTCTCGAGTAGGTGGCCCTTTTGCTGGAAAGTGGCTTCCCATGGGTGGTAAAGAAAAATCGACAGCGACTTCTTTTCAACCCCATTCCCGAAGTCAATCTCTCAATGTGGGCCGATCATATCAGCGAGTTCTGTGGAAATCTTGTTAGAGATAATATCAATCCAATTAACCCAGATTCAAAAATCCATATGGAAGATAAGGCTCATCAATCCAAAGAAGGCAACAAGGATAAGGAATCTGACAAAGGCTCCTTCTAAATTCAGTACCCAAAATATAGGAGATTATTCTGTTAATGGAGATTGTAATCTCCTAAAATTCTGCAACAGAGATTCTGTAACTCTCGCGGTATTTTCAATTTCTCGTGATTTTTTCATCAGAAACATAAGTATCGCGTTTTATGTTTTAATAAGCTATTTATTATTTAAAACTGTGTTTTTTATTTATATTTCTTTAAAAAAAATTATTTTTTATATTTTAAACTTATATTTATTGCCGATATTTTGCCAAAAAGATGCAAGAATTTTAAAAAAATATATTTTCACGAGGTTTTGGCTGCCGATAACTCGCCATTTTTTTTAACTTTTGTCACTATGGTTAAGGTATCATTTTATTTATCATTTACTGTGCATTTGAAAACAGCAGACCTCTGGAAGAGATCAGCAGTCCACCCCTTGATCCTGCCTCTATTAAACTAGGGATTAGGATGGGCATTGTGCAGGGTACCCGGCCCGTTATGGGTTGGACCCGGCATGGCCCAATTAAACAATCAGGCCAGAAGCGGGCGGGGCTTTGTGCATTTTTTTCCACGGGGCCCAACAGGACAGTTAACTAGGTTGGCCCTAAAGGGCCTGGCCTGAGCACAATTATAACCAGGTCAGGCCGAAAGCAGATCACTTTTAGAAAAGTGATTTGGCATCCTCACCATCCACAATGTACACCAAGACCATGAGGTGGGATGAAGCAATGGACGGTGAAGATGTCAAATCACTTAAAGTGATTTGAAAGATCACCGGATTCTGGATAGGGTGCAATATGATTGCACAAAAATTTGTGCATTATGCACCCCCATCAACCTCCATCAGGTCTTGGGTCCCACACCTGACAGGCTCTGTCCCCAAGATGTCATATTGCACTTGATCTTTTCACCCGGTTAGATAGCCACCGCTACTGGGATCTCAGACCTGTGATCACTGTTTTAGTGTAATAAGGCCCCCAGATCCATGGTTTTTTAGTCTGATCGGGCAGGTGGTCGGACTGGAAATCCATGGATTTCAGAATGAAATCATATGGATCTTAGATCTGGCACTTATTCATGTGTGTTGAAGGGGGGGGGGGGGGGGGGGGGGAACTAGAATATGTTAACTGGAGTATGAATAGAGTTTTTCATGGTTTTTTTCTTTATTTTTTTCTTAAATTTTATCATACCTGTATGATCTAGATGCTTGATTTTTATAGAAACTGATTCTTAAATCATCCGATTATGATGTATAGAAGGATTTTTAAGGCTTGAAAATCAATAGCTCAGAATTTATTAAAATATTTAAGCATCCAAAAATTATATTTTTCATAAAAAATGCATATGATTCAACTGGCGATTTGGAACAAATGAACCATGCCAAATGCATCTACAGGGTTGGATTTGTTTTCAGTTAACATATTCTAGTAGCTCATGTTGAAAGTAATGAGAGTTTTTAACATACCTTAACTAAAAAGTTAGTGATCTTTTGTTTATTCTTATCCTCTTTTTAGAGCATGTTGGGAAGTGGATATCAGAAAATAATTACAGTGAGAAAGTTTTTTTTTTTATAATGAAGGAATTAAAGGAAATAGGTTAAATATGCATAGAATGGAATTCAACCCTACCAATTCTTTCCTTTCTCTCTTTAGATAACTTACACAAATAGAAGACCATTGACAATCTTTTCGTCATTTCAATTATTTTAGATTTTTTTTTGTACATATCCATTGCTAATTTTCACACACTATCCCAAATAAGATAAGATAATTCAAAAGAATCCCTGGCCTGAATCCTTGTTGGATATTCTCAAAAGCCCAAAAAAAACCCTTGTTCCATAAGAGCCTGGCAGGTTCAACCCGTATTGAGGTTCAAGCCCGGCACCCACTCGGTTATAATCAGGCTCGGGTCAGGTCAGGTCAGGTTTGTCAAGCCCTGTGCATTTTGTACATGATCCTGCCCCGATTAGGGCCTGATTATCTAATCAGGCTGGGCCCCGACCAACTTTATTCGGCCTGGGCTGCAAAGTGCATCATGAGCCCGACCAATTCAGGCCGGGTACCTGAAGCTTGACAGGCAGCCCAGCCCGATGGCAACCCTTAGGCGGAATGCATGGTGTTTGTCGGACTGTCAGGCAACCCTTAGCCCGATGGAAAACTGTCCTGGATTTACCACTCACCCAGAGGTAGGATAGGGTGCAATCACATGGCACAAATTTGTGCATTAAGCGCTTGATTACCCTTCATCAGGCCTTGGGCCCCACAACTGACAGGCCCTGTCCCTAAATGGAGGGTGATCAGGTACTTAATGCATAAAAATTTGATCACCTCACCCAGGGGGTGCAACTGGCATGTCCAGTGCAACGCTTTATAAAGCTTCAGCAAAGGATGAGCTGTCCTGTCCTGGATGCCACGTGCCCTGTACATCAAACGCCGGACAGCAGCTGGGCATATACCAGTCAGTGCACGGGTGTGTCCCGGGTATCAAATAGGTGTCAATGACAGCATTGTTGCAGTAGCTAATGCTACCTTGTCACTGGCTCTATTTGGAGTAGCAACGCCACTCAGACCCAAGAAACAACAAAAACCAACGGGTTGTGTTGGGACGTGTATGTTTGTATAACTGGTAGGGGTCTGACTAACCCCAGCTTGCCTATAAAAAACAAAAACAAAAACAGAGCAGCTAGTGCACGTCACCTTGTGTTGTCCCAATGGTATCTTTGTATAACTTGTAGGGTTCTGCCTAACCCCAGCTTGCCTATAAAAAACAAAACAAAAACAGATCAAAACCTCCATAAAAAAAAGCAGTCGCAAAGATTCATGAATCTCTAGCCTGACCCCAAGCCGAATCCATGATATTGCAAAATGCGGGATATATCCTCAGATCTTAGATTCAAAAGGAAGAACCTGTAGACGAGGAGAGTGAGTTGGGCCAGAGATACATACGAGCCTCAACTTATCCGCCTCTCTCTCTCTGAAGAGAAGATCCCATATCACATTAGGGGCACCTTTAGAAGTGAAAAATTCTCATAGAAAAAGAAAATTACTCATGAGTTTATGAAAAATATTCTTGTTTGTGCAACATGAGAAAATCAGGTTGAAAAAATGAGAGCTGCCCTCAAAACTGAAATCCTTGATAGAAAAATTTTCAATCTCAAGATATTGGAAAAAATTTTCCATCAAAATCAGGGCAAAATACAAAACTTTTCTATTAAAAAAATTTCCATTGCTTGGAACAAGTGAAAAAGTTGCCACTTTCTTTCACACTTGCATTTTTTCCTACCATTTTCTCACTTCCAAATGGAGGCTAGATCTAAGATCAGAGTTAAACTCGAACAATATTTGCATGTGGTCACCAAGTTCACCTAGCGCCCAAAGACCCCAGTTTATTTGAGGAAAGATTACTTGAACTGCAAACGCACCAGTATGCCAGACCACAGTGGGTCACAGCTAGATGGCTGCAAGCTAAGGCAATAATAAACACAGGAAAAGTTAAAATACTTCCAGCAAATTAGGCAATTTATCACCTAAAAAAGAAAAACTACGAGTAGAAACAAGCCATTCCACTAAATTGCTTAAATTTGGTCATTGACCGTTGTCGAAATGAACTAAATTTTCATGAGAAAAATTGCCACTGTATCCTCCAGATATCCCGCAAATCAGACTAATCAAACACATTATCGACTAACGAGAATGGCTGTGATACTAGTACTCTTCAAACATTCAAACGTTATAATGTAGATAGCAAAGATACGCACCAAAGACTCTTCACAGGATTCAAAAGAATTCATACACTAAAAAACTACTCAAAGTTGACAAACCAAAGAGAAAAACTTGTTGAAACTAAATCCTAAGAATCACCACCACTGCACTGTCTTAGGCTTCATCATCTTCTCATGGCAATTTGCAGATATTTAACCACAGAAGGTTCAAGCCAGTGTATTTGACTCGAACCCCGTGCAACATTTGAGTAGAACAACATTAAGCAACAAAAATGGACTGATTTTATGAAGAATCAAGATAACTATGAAGATGACCTAATGATAAATAGAAAAGACACTAGATAAACCCATAATTCCAGAGTTCTAAGACCACTCTCAAGCTGAACCAGCATTCTTCTGAATAAGCTTGTCTATAAGATTTGCGGCATCTTGAACTGTTGTGATGCTCTGAGAGCTCTCCTCCTCCACACTGATGCCGAATTCCTCCTCGATTCCCATCACTATTTCCACCTGTGGATAAAAAGCCCAATTAATTGCTAAATAAAATTGTAACATGCCTGTAATCAAGACTAATTACAGATAAGAGATCATGTAAAAGCAAGAAAAGCAACAAGGCTATGCTGGGCTCAAAGTGTAGGATACCGTGTCAAGGGAGTCGGCACCAAGATCAGCAAATGTGGATCCAGGGGTTAGAGTAGACTCAGGAGATAATGCCAGCTGCTTCCTGACTATTTCACACACCTTTTGCACCGTTTCTGGTTTTGCCTGCATGTGTTCTGGATTTTCAAACCAAACAGAGATTTTTTAAGCAAACTGGGGCTAATTTCACAGAGAGGAGTGCTTACAGAGCATCTGACACAGCGCCGGAGCGACAGGAAGCCATTTCTCATCTTTGAGACAGAAACCACATTGACGAGATTGTTCCTGCCTACCACCTGAAGAAGACTTAGTATGAGTAAGTACTGCACGCACTTGTGAAATGGAAGTGTGTGAGAGTGCAAATAAATGGCAAGAAACAAACCAATGATGAAAGACGAAATCATGAAATATACATACCCTCCAACTTGTGAAAGCTAAACAACAATAACTTGCATCAATCGGTCATTACAAATTGAAAAACACTCCCCCAACTTCAAAGACCCAAACATTCACATTTCATTGAGAGAGCGGGAGGAGCATAGACATCGCAACAGTGTAAGAACTATGCATATAATAGCTTCATCCAAGTTCATGATTTACCTATTCACAAGTCACAAAATCTTCTATAATGACTTTAAATGCCATACTAAAGTTACTTGACTTATGGGGTGTTTATCATGTTGAGGAGTTCCAAGGATGCTTACATACTAATATGATGGAAACAGAAAAAGATCACTGTATAGGTTTTACAGCATCGCAATGATACAACAATTGACAAAGGGAATACATGATTTTGTTACTAGTTCTTTTAGGGAACACATTTAGACATGACAGCAGTCCACCAATAACTCATAACCTTGAACTAAATGCAACCACGCAGTAGGACCAATGCAAACTACAAACAGAAACCAAAACACACATGACAATATTTCCTAATGTAGCCACACATCATCTTCTTATGCAATCAGTTGCAAAAAAGCAACTCACTATCACTAGCTGGCTTTTGCAAGGAACTGATCCCTTTATCTCTTTATTTCATTAATTTTATCGAATATGTTGCCCATTTATTGTGGGAATACAAACAAAAGATATTTTGGCCATAAGTCAGCCTTTTAATGATGTGGACATATTTGAACTGTAGAGACCAAGGTTATATGTCAGATCTATGCAAACTTATGCCTATTAAGTCTACAGTTCGGCAGCAAACACCTGTTCTTCCAATCACTAGAACCATTGTAATTAACTCGTCATGACTCATGGCCACCAAATGATGTAAGTTGGTGATCTTCTAAAAGCTTAAACCAATGAAATCATGATTAACAAAAGCAAGGCCCTTGGTATAAAAGATTTCATACAAATTGGTAAAACTGATCCTTTGAAACCTTCTTTGCATTATGTCATGTTTCACCAAAAGGTTTATCATAAAAACACTCTGAAGATGGGATAATGAAAGATGTATGTCAACCTGAGGTTCATGACAAGACATGGTGTGCAAGCAAATATACCAAAAAGTTTCAAGGTGAACTTCATGTAACACTGAAAGCTAATGTGCACAGGCAGGCAGATGAAAGATCCTGAGGGTATTTCCATCATCTCTATTTGATCATGTTCCAAAAAATTGCTATTGTAATAATAAATTATAACCTTGGGATGGAGAGTTTGGCAAGTTTGGGGTTGAATGTAATAAAAATCCAAAATTTCCTTTTTTTGTTTTGGGGAAAGAGAAAAAGGATCTCATCAAATATCTAATATTAATGTCAAAACTTCAAAGAATTCATATTCCAGGGACAAGCAATATTGCAAAATTGTTGCCGATAAAACTGACCAAAACTTTTAGAAAACCAAAGTAATGTGAAGCAACTAAAAGCACTTGCTGACCCTTTTAATTTTTTTCAATTAGAAGTCCGTATAATCACAAAAAACCCACAGCCATGACATCAAGAAGTTAAATGTTTCAAGGATGATATAGAGACTGAGAATATGTCCTGCTGCCCCTTGTGCAAAATAAACTGTCGTCTTAGAAATAATAAAAGGATGAGGAGATTCTAGGGTCCAAACCGAACCCCCACCCCATCCCCCAAACCTGGGAAGGAAAAAAAAACACCATCACTTCACATGGCCGCAGACAGATGTTGATAATTATTTTTCTCACAGAAAACAGGGGTCAAAGAATCACCCTCCTTTCAGATAATCCACATCTGATTGCAATAGTGACAGAATTGCAGATAACTCATAAGAGATGTCTTGCAACAGAGAGTGCCTCGCTCTGCATCGTGCTTCAATAATTAAAGAAACAAACCATATCTTCAGCACACTCATCACACAAACCAGTGAAGCAATGAGTGTTTTAGGTTTTGGAGCAGAGGGAGATGGGTTTAACAGATGCATCAAACAGAAGGCATCAAATTATACTTCCTTATGTGATATAAATCCAAGCATAAAATTCTTAGAATTGACATTCTAATTCTAATGCTCTGGGACCAGGACTGCATGTGATATTTCTCCAAATTCTCTTAGATAAAAGAGACAACATATTTAACTTGCAGACATATACAGCAAATACTTGAACCGATAAAAAAAATAATAAAAGTGGTTGATGAAAAGGCACTAGCTTGCTTGAGAAAATCACAAATGGATCCACTTAGCATGCAAAAGTAACCAAACATATCCGGATAACCCAGAGGCTAGAACCAATATCAAACATAGCCTAAAGTTGCATCAACAAACACCATCCACTCTCCAGATCAAGCACTCTTGCTAGGTTTGAAGACAAACCATACACAATTTGCCTATAAACCAAGTTGCTGAGACTCAAATAGAAGGAATACGATATGAATCAGAGGGAATAATTGGTTTCCCATATTCCATCAGCGGATGTTCGCTTGCTGTTGCTGTTGCAACATATTGTTAGATCTAAACAACCTGGGTTTTGAAGAAGAGACGCAGAACTGCTAATCAGCCTCAAAGGACATTGGCGTTTCTTCGGAAAATGTGCGGCAAAAAATATTGTGTTCCCATGGATTAGGCCTTTTATATACTAGAACTAGATGGGTTTCTACCACGCCCACAAAAAAATGCAGTCTTGGCTACCCATGCTGCAAGTTGCATGTTTGCATGATGGTATTGAGTGATTTTCTCTCAACCTGATCTCGGTTTATAGTGTCAAATTCCAATCTCAAAAGCGAAAAACAATAACAAAATCAAACAATAACTTGCCATCAAAACCATACATCACAAACATCCCCGGCCAAAAATAAACTTTTAAGCAAAAAACAAGGAATCTAATCACAGCCAGATTCACTATTCACACATCATACGCCAAAACCCTTTTTCCTTTCAAAAGGGAGGATAAAACCCAAGATCTGTAAAGAAAATCCATCTCTTTACTCAGATCTCGCCTGCAATTGCTCAAACCTACGTCAATAACGACAATTATCATATCCATCGACTGCAAAAATCATGGTTTTCCACGGATATCTCCGAGAGAAATATCGGGAGAAAACCCTAGATTAGATACACACCGTAAAGCAAGCAATCGATCTACAAGAACGGAAAAAACGGTGAAATCTGACTCTTACCGCAGCAGATCGGCCAGAAAGAACGGCGGAGGACCTGAAATTGAGTGAGGACGCGGCGACGGAAGCCATGGAGGAGAGAGAGAGAGAGGGCGTGGCTCAGCTGAGCAAATGTTGGGCAAGATCATCAGCCTGATTCCCTATTTACAGGGACATCGTTGCCGACAGCACTTTTTTTTATAATTTACATATAGCTGCTTATAGAATGGCATAATTATGTTTAGCTGCCTCAGTTCTCGAATATTTACTAGAAATGCTTACTTTTCTTGAACAATTGATCAGTGACCATGACGAGGGATGGACATCGGGTCGGGTACCAGGCCCAGTATGGATCAAGCTCGGTTTGGATAATAAATCCTCACTCGATAAAAATGGGGTCGAGCCTGGTCAGATACCCTATCAAGTTGGGCTGTAAGCCCGAGTCGAGCTCTTATTATTATTATTTGAATTTATGGTAAAGAGAAATATACAATTGTTAACCAAACTTTAGAAAGAAAAAGGTAAAAAAATACGTGGGGGTTTGGCTGAGTGGGATGGGGCCTAGACCGTTTGACGGTCCGTCAAGGTTCAAATCTCATGGGCATTATCCCATGCTTGGTGACTCCTTGGGGTTGAGGAGTAAGCTCTCAGAGTTTAAAGCTGACATCGGCTGGGCCAGCGTGGCTAGGTATATGTGTCTGAATCGGTTTACTTAAGTATAAAAAAAATAAAATACAATGTGAAGTATTTATTCCTCTCTTTCTCTCTCTCTCTCTCACCTAAGCTCAAAAACACTTGGGCTGAGATCAACAAAAGGCAGGTCAGGCTCTAGACAGATTTGGGTGTGGTCAAGCTCTGATAGGTTTTTAAACCAGCCGGCCCACCCCAGTCTCATCCAATATCCACCCGTAATGACTGCTTGAATTGGTTATATATATTTATCTTTGATTGAATCTTCTAATAACTGTTCGAATATTTCTTACTCAATTGACAAATTTACGTTTTTGCATTCTAAAATTACTTATTTGCCTTTAGTTAAAAATTTAAGAAAGTAATTAACATTTTATAATTTAAAGAAAGATAAAGACTGAAGTATCATTTTGAAGAGGGGGGAAATGCTTGCTACCATTGTGGATTTCAAAATCCTTAGTGAAAAGTTTTTTTTCTATTTTGCAAATTTGACCTTTTAAATGTGATATATATGTTTGGTCGAGTAGAAATTAGCCTTTGGATTGTATTTTTCTAATGTGAATGCCAGATTTTTTTGGAGCGGACAATATATTGAATTTTCAACTAAAAGATCATAATTTTACATTGAAAAATACTTTTTTAGAGTTGATTCTTACTATAACGGTTGGGTTACATCAAGAATCTGCTTTAAGCCCTTTCCTATTTGTTATAATGATGGATGAGCTTACGAGATCAATTCAAGAAAATGTGTCGTGGTGTATGTTGTTTGATGATGATATTATTATGATTGATGAGTCTAGAGCTGGGGTTAGTGCTAAGTTAGAATTATGGAGACAGACATTGGAAGCAAGAGGTTTTAAGTTGAGTAAGAGTAAGACAAAATATATGGAATGTAGGTTTAGTAAGCAAAGAAGTAGTGATGGGAGTGTAGTGAAGCTTGGTGAGCAAGAAATACTGGTGGATGATTGTTTCAAATATTTGAGATCTATCATTCAAAAGTATGGAGAAATTGATGGAGATGTAAATCATAGGATAAAGGTTGGGTGGATGAAATGAAAAAGTGCAACTGTAGTGTTGTGCGATCGTAGAATGCCATTGCGGTTGAAGGAAAAGTTTTATAGGACGACTATTAGGCCCGCTTTACTATATGGTACAGAATGTTGGGCTGTCAAGAGACATCATATTCAAAAAATGAGTGTAGTTGAGATGCATCTGCTTAGATGTATGTGTGAAAATACAATAAAAGATAAGATTCAGAACAAGAAGATACGTAAGAAGGTAGACGTTGCACCCATTGAAAATAAGATGAGAGAGAATCGTTTACGGTGGTTTGGACATATTCGGCGAAGGCCTAATGATGCTTCAGTTAGAAGGATGGAGAAATGAGAAAATATATTAGTTAAAAGAGGTCGGGGTAAGCCCAGGAAGACTTGGATGAAGATGATAGGAAATTATATGAATGCTTTGAACCTCACCAAAGACATGACATTGAATAGAAATGATTGGAGGAGAAGGATTCATGTGGAAGACCCAAAATGATTTTCTTTGTTGGTTCATATCGCCGACCCCAATTGTTTTGGGATGATGGCGTAGTTGTTGTTGTAGAGTTGATTCTTACTATCTTGGCCATGCTCAACACCTTCATGGAGTCATTTGATCAAAATAAAATGCCCAATATTTTTTCTTATAAACACTAAATATGGTTAAGTAATATAAATGGACAATGACGAAGATGGCCCTCGCTTTTGTTGAAAATACTATTGCTAACTGCAAGCTATAAAATATAACAAATATGACCAAATTACTGTAAGTGGTTATATTTAGCATATTTTGATTAGTGAATTGGGCATGCAACATATTTCTCTGGATTAAGCCAAAACAATTAGGGGTGTCAACGGGTCGGGTTTGGTTGAGACCCAGGTGAAAGCAGACTTGGATCAGATCTTCAGGTATGGCATCGTGTTCGGACTTGTGTTTATTCGGTTTTATTATAAGAAAAACCATAGTCGGACCCCATAAAAACTACATGAACCAAACCTGAACTATACAGGGTAAAACCATATTTTTTATCATTTTTACATTGAAAATTTGCTGGTCTTAATAGAACTCGGGTCGGGGTTTGGTATAAAATTTCAAAAACTATACTTGGGTCCATATATTAATTGTATTTTTGGTTCCGAACTCGGGTCTTAATCGAGTCTTCTTATTTATTATCATATGGACTCCAGAGGATTTGGTTTGGGTCGGGTCTGGATAAATCAGTCCAGTTGACACCCCCCTAAAAACAATGAATTTGAATGCCATATATTTCATTTCAAAGTAATATAAAAATTTAACTCAACTGGTCACGGTTATTTGAATAAAATGATTTAAAATAGGTATTATTTTAAATATTTGAAAAGTGAGGCGTCTAAACGTAAACTTGGCGTACTTCACGTGGCTAGCGTTACAAACGATGTTCTTTGTTTGTTCCGCACCTCACTGAAAATGACGCTTTTGGAAATTAGCATCAAGAGAAACTGAAAACCACGTTCATCCAAAACGCAAACAAGTTTATGAACTACAATTTCTAGGGTTTAGGGTGCCCCCTTGTGTTTAGGGGTGTCAACGGGTCGGGTTTACCCGATCCAACCCAGACCAAACCCTATAAGATCCGAGTATAGTGAAAAATAAGAAGACCCCGATTAAGACCCAGGTTTAGACTCAATTAGTACATGGGCTTTCATGCACCAAGTCACAAAGACCTAGATGGATCTGGCATATCGAACCCGTTCCATAATTAAGGGGCATGGTTCGTGGACGTTCGCTTATGCCAAGTCAATTCTTCATGCTCTCTTTGAATCTAAGGATACGTTTGATTGGTAGGGGTGCAAATGGGTCAGACTTGGTTTGGATCTTATTAGATCTGAATCTGAATCCAACATATAAACAGAAAATCCAAACCTGAATCCATATTTGAATAAGATCCGAAGAGGTAATGTTAAAACTGAATCCAGATCTGAATATGATCCGAGGAGGTAATGTTGAACCTGAATCCAAAATACATGTAATACCGGAGAAAAAATACAACAGAAAACAGGCAATTTTCATGTAAAAAATGTAACTGCATCAGATTTTGAATCGGATCAATTCAAAATCCAACTTAAATGCTGATTTTAATCCTATCCAAAATTAAAAAGTAAACCAATTGAACAGATCCCAATCCAACATTCGGATCTTACTTAAAGAATCCATACTAAGAAAAACATCTCAGGCTCGGATCAAATGTCCAACCATATATGATTCAGCAATACTTGCTGGACAAACACCGTCAGAGAAGCGGAATGGCCTTTGTCCAGAACTTGCCAGTCTCACAAGTCCTGCAGCACCATATAGAAAACGTACTCACTGGGACAAGGTACACCTACACAAGCCGAGCAGCATTTTGAACATGTATATCGAACGCAGGACAAAGTTTGCATGGGGCCGCTTTGTTATCGTGTGTGGTTTGTCCTTGACATAGTTATCAGAAAACAAAAATGGATACGAGAAGCAATCCGTGAAGCAGAATTGAAGAAGCGAATGTTTAAAAGAGTAGCAGGAAGCGAGATATAATTATAAAGCAATTACGCAAACACATAAAAAGCAATATCAAGTATGGGTGAAAGCAAATAAAAAATGACATGAACACAAATATAAAAACCAATGCTTAAATTAATTTGTTATAAAAAAATTATTATTTTTTAATATAAAAAATATAAAAAGTTATATGGAAGCAACAAAAAGCGAGAAAAAAATGTTAGTGAAGCAAAAGATGATCGATTTCGATAGCGAAGAGGAAGTGAGTTTTTCATATTACAAAAGTAGGTTTATTTAAAGCTTCTCCTGATTTCAAGAAAGCAAGGAGCCTCAGGTTTCCAAAGCCAGAAAGTGAGAAGCTTCTGGTAACTATGGTTGTTAACAATATGACTACCTAACTATGACCTAAAGTGAGAAGTTTCATGATTTTCTTGGAGAAGGAAAAAAAAACATAATTTTTAACTTTTTATTATTCTAATATTCTCATATATAAAAGTATATTTTTTTATTTGATGCAAACCATATCCCATTAATGTTCCCATGGATCCTAATTAAGTAGGGGTGTCAACGGGTGGGGTTTACCAGGACCCGACCCGTACCACCGAACCCTATAGCGTCCGGGTACAGTGATAAATAAGAAGGCCTGTCCGGACGAAAAGGTCCAATTAATACATGGATCCAGGTATAGTTTGTGAAATTTTATACAAGACTTGAGCCCAACCCGAGTTCCGATTGAGACCCACAAGTTTTCAATGTAGAAATGATAAAAAATATTATTTAGACGGGTATGACCTGGGTCTGGTTCATGTAGTTCTTAATGGGTCCGGGTATGATTTTTCTTATGATGAGTCTGATTAGATCCAGATCCAAACTCGATACCGTACCCAAAAATAAAAGCCAGGTTTGATTTCACCTGGATACCAACCAAACCCGACCAGTTGACACCCCTAATCCTAGGTGGCACGTCACTGTGACATAACTCTGCGGTGGAGACCTATCCAACAAAGGAGGACAGTGGTTTAAAGAAACTTCTTCATTATAATAAAAAAGGCAATATTTACGTTACAGTAAGAAAAATATTGGGAGACTCTTGAAGCAACCACTCAAGTGGTATCTCATGTGGTAAGCGGGGTCCTGTGTCAAGCTCAAGGCCCAGGATCGAAACCCTCTAACAAATGGGACGGCTGTTGCTCTGGCAGGGGTCCGCCTAACCCCAGCTTTCCTTTCAAAAAAGAAAAGAAAAGTTTCTTAAAGCACAATAAGCAACAAATAAAGCTCCCCGAGTTTTATCCCCATAACCTCCTCAGAAATTTATGTTATTCCATCGTTGCCCTCGTTTCGTAAAATTGGCAGCACATATGGAGAAAGCTTGACACTTGTAAAAAGACAGATAGGGATACTTTCGATATTTAATGAGAATCTGGGGGGAGAGTTTCTTATGAGAGCCATGATATAAAAGCAGTCTCTGGAGTGGCAGCGGCGATTGGGCAGTGAGAGGGAAACGCCGAGCGGCCGAGTCGGAGAGAAACCTCTCTCTCTCTCTCTCTCTAAAACCTAATTTCCTTCTCTCAATTTCCTCTCTCACCTCCTCCTTCTTATCGTTGTCGTCGTGACCATGGCCTTCTCAGAGAACGGTCGGCAATCGATCCTCCCTAGCTTCCTCTACTCCTCTTCCGCCTTCTCCTCACTCAACGCCTTAGAAATCCCTGGCCTCGCACCGTCATCTTCGTCTTCGTTGCCGCTTCCAATGACGTCGAAGAAGCCGTTCTCCTCCGGCGGATCGTTAGTTGTCCCTGCGCCGAGCGAACCCGGGAAAATCGCCATGCACTCGCCGGCCTACTACGCTGCCTGCACCGTCGGGGGGATCCTCAGCTGTGGCCTTACGCACACGGCCGTCACGCCGTTGGATCTCGTCAAATGCAATATGCAGGTACAGTTTTTTTGTTTCCTTAGGTTTTCGTCATATTTCTTTTGTTTTTTCCTTTTCTTTATGGAGGGACGGTTAATGCAATATGCAATATGCTTTTTAGTAGTTTCGAGATTGTATTTTCTCAGAATTTTTTTTTCTTCAGCGCGGATATCTAATTTTATGCTTGTTGATTGCCTCTTCTGTTGAATGCGTGATTGAAGTGTTCATCATTACTTGTTCACTGAAACTCACGCTTTGGATCGAATCAATGTAACTAGCAACCTTGATCTTCATTTCATCATGTTTAGGTGCAATATGAGCAGTTGATTTTTTGATCGCTCTCAAAACACATTTAAATATTAAAAATGCCTAATCTAATGCATGTTCTTTACTAATTAAGCATTACAAAGTACATCTATAAGTTCGGACTATGCAAACACCCAAAAGTTTGTCCTTTGAAGCTGTTTAGGATGGTTTAGAACAATGTTGTTAAAATCGGTTCACTAGGTGAATCAGTTTCTTGAAAAAACCTACCACTCGAATCAAATCGGAACTTTTGTGAATCAGATGACGTGTCATTAACAATAAAAAAATGAAACAATTATTTTAAACCCCTTAAAAATATTAAAAAAATAACTGAATCGGCTGTGAAGGCCCCTGAATCGCCGTCATTGGGTCGATTCAGACCGATGTTAACAACATTGGTTTAGAATATAAGACTGTTTAGGAGCTACTCTCATTAGTGTCTATATGCGCACCGCAAGGCATTTGTGTGCACACAGATCGTTGGGCATTTGTGTGCACACAGATTGCGTTGGGCATTTGTGTACACACACACACACACACTTTCTGCCATGTGACCAAAGCTATTCACACACGATTCTTTTTCTACGCATGCATATTTTGCTAAAGAACTTCTGGGTATAGGGATTTTCCATTTTGCACCTCTTTTCAAGTCCCCATTCTATTGAATTGCTTAATCCCTCAATCGTTTCATAGTGATCTCACAATATTTTCCATGTATCTCGCGATTTTTTTGGTGTCTGTGGAGGAATTTGCTTTATGCCAGATATTTGCTTATTAAATTTCTGATCTTTTATTGGGTTTATATGTAAACTTTCAGATCGATCCTGCAAAGTACAAGAGCATCAGTTCTGGGTTCGGTGTGCTGCTTAGAGAGCAAGGACTTAGGGGGTTCTTCAGGGGATGGGTGCCTACGCTGCTCGGATACAGTGCCCAAGGAGCCTGCAAGTTCGGCTTCTATGAGTTCTTCAAGAAATACTATTCTGATATTGTGGGTCCTGAATATGCTTCGAAGTACAAGACATTGATATACCTTGCGGGATCTGCGTCGGCTGAGGTAATTGCTGATGTTGCACTTTGCCCATTTGAGGCAGTGAAGGTCCGTGTTCAGACTCAGCCAGGATTTGCCAGAGGTTTGGCAGATGGATTGCCTAAGTTTGTTAAATCTGAAGGAGTACTTGGGTATGATTCAAAAGTCAAAAACAATACTTTGAAAACGAAGTTTGTTGTATGATCTTTTATGCTAAATATCTTACTTTTGTTTCTTGTTTGGAATTTTGACAGTCTTTACAAGGGGCTTGTTCCTCTCTGGGGGCGTCAGATTCCATGTGAGTAGGAATATGCTCCCTCTCTGTCTCATTATTTCTCCTATTGGAGGTGTTGAAACAAGCAGATAGTTTCAGAGAAGAGGTGCAGAACTTCTCAACTGATTGAGTTGCATGTTTGCTGTGAAGTGCTCTTTAAGTTTCATAATGATTAGAGATAATTGGTTGTGTCAATTTAGATCAAAATTGAAAAACTGTTAGGTGTTCATTTCATTGAATAACCAGTCCATATTGTCTCGTAGATGATACTTGTATTTTAAAAATGTTACATCTCAGAATTTGCACGGTAAGTGGAGTTTTGCACCAGCCAAGAGTATATGTTGTTATTTGTGTGTTTTAGGCCGTTTCCTTGGCCAGTGATTAGTATGAAGGAGTTCTGAATCAATTGCTTTATGGTCTCCATTTTGAGGTGATTGCTTTGGTTTTGGTGAATCTGAATGTAGTGTCATGGTTTTGAGAGTGCAGATGGTGGTTCTGACATGTGGACTATTTTATGATATCTGCTTTCCTCTTTGCAATGAGCCCTTTTCTTTCTTGTGGCAATAATTTTGGTAGTATATCAGGAAATTTGAGTTTCATGTACTTCTATATCATATTTAGCATTGTTTTATACTTATTAATATTACTGTCACTGTTTTATCTGAGATAGGTGCTTGTGTGAATTTATCTTTTTCTTTTGAGTGAAATTTTGTTGTGCTCTGTGACTACTCATTGTGGTTGGTGTTTCTCTTTCCCCAGTTTTCCTCTTTATCACTCAATTAATTGGTAGAGTTTGTTTATCAAATTGATTTTTGGTCGAAACTTTTGAGATCAAGCATCACCTTGGGAAACTTGGCCAAATATAATCTGAGAATTTGGGCTGATGCAAGTATCACAAACAACCAATGTGTTGGTTACAAAGCAAGATGGTGGTGGTTTAGTGATAACAAGGTCACGACCTTTTTAGTTTAATTGAAGAATTGGATAGCTTTACATCCAAGATGGTTACTGTATTAGTGCTGGACATGAAATAATCCGGTCTGAGAAGTCAATCCAGAATATGGAATTTGCTTGATGGTTCAGCCTCTCTGGTAAAATTTAGGCATGTCTCTTTACGTGATGTTATGTTGCAGATACCATGATGAAGTTTGCTTCTTTTGAGACCATCGTGGAGATGTTCTACAAGTACGCTATTCCAATACCTAAAGACCAATGCAGCAAATCGATGCAACTGGGTGTTAGCTTTGCTGGTGGTTATGTTGCTGGTGTATTCTGTGCTGTTGTTTCCCACCCTGCTGATAATCTTGTATCTTTCCTCAACAATGCTAAAGGAGCAACTGTTAGCGATGTAGGTTTTCTTCAGTTGTTTATTCTACTTGTCTTGACTGATGGTTATATTGATTTATTTATTTTTAACCGAACAATGTCCTTCGGTTTCATGTTGCAGGCTGTGAACAAGCTTGGTCTATGGGGTCTATTTACCCGTGGTCTTCCATTGCGTATTGTTATGATTGGAACACTGACTGGTGCCCAGTGGGGAATTTACGATGCTTTCAAGGTTTTTGTTGGCCTGTAAGTTGCTCACTTTTGAGACGTATTTGAGGCCTCTGTTTGGGAGCGTGATGGGTTCACAGAATCCTGCTCCTCCCCATCGATTGGAGTCACTGTTTTGGGAGGGGAGATGGTGATGGTGTTATAAATGGCTGGATTTCAACACAAGGACGTTGTTGGAAAATCTGCGGATTTCATCACCGCTATCATTGACACTCCCAACTATGGCTCCCAAACAGAGCCTCAAGAGTTTATTTCAGTTTCGTTTTACTTTTCCCTGTTGTCTCTTTGCCTAAACCAAGATGTTATGTGCAGGCCAACTACCGGCGGTGTTGTTCCTGCTGCTGCCCCTGCTAAAGATCCTTCAAAGCTGTCTTGACTTCATTCTTCAAAACAAATGAAAGAGGAAGCATTTAAGGGTTCATAATTCTAGATTAGCTGACACCATTCTAATTGATGGATCTGTAATTTTATTTTTTAAGATACATATTTTTTGAGTTTGGTGCAATGCTGGTTTTGATGTCATCTGACGTAATTAAAGATCGATTAAACATGGGAACACTGCATCTGAGGGCCTTTGGTCACGTCCGCAATTTCATAAGGTGGGCCTCTTGGTTAATCCTCCTTGATAGGGAGACTGTAAATTTTCCCTAAACATACATGATAGGTTATGGAAGGCTTTATACTTCGGCTTGTTTTGATATTTCTTATACAATTGCCTTGTTCTTTATTTATTTATTTTGTTATAACTAAGGAAAACCTAATGGATCTGGAATGCAAATTGAAGCACAAGGATAGAATGGACAGAGGAATTGTGTGGGATGTCCCTGGACGTCGTTGGACTTTGAATATGCTAGGGCAAGTCTTTTGGGCAAGATTTTGTTGCTCGAATTATAAATGGATCTCACCACTTTACCAACTCCCTTTTATAGATCAAATGTAAACACCCCTCACAATGGCCGGTCTTCAATGAGAAGAATATGAAGTATATGGATTTCTAAAAACTACCGCTCATGCAAAATGTGCAAGTTAACTTTTGAAACGGTTATACAAATTTGAAGAAAATGGTTAAGTTCAAAACAGTTGCATGCAATAGATACTTGGAGTTATGCATACGAAAGAGATATAAGACTTGATGCATGGGGCCTTCTCTTGGTCACATAGCATTAGTGTGCTATGTGACTCTGACATATGCCAACAAAACCCTTTCTGAGAATTGAGTTACTTAATGAGCCCTCCCCGTGAGGTAAAACTTGGGGTTGAGGACACGACCGCTCAGCTTTACATGGTCCAACCATGATAAAGCAACAACCCCCAGAATCTCTTACCATGCCTTAGCAGGGGGTATTCGTCCTAAACTCTATGCAAGTTAAAAGGAGAGTGTGGAGGTGCTGATCGATACATGATCAACACATAACTTTGTAAGGAAAGATCTTAAAGATCTTGTGCAATGTTTGCCCGAAAATCGAGTTGGATCTTCAAGAATCCAAGTACATGGTCCTTGGCCTGACTTGGTTAAAACATATTGGGCAAGGTCCAATGAGATTTTAGAAAAATCAAGTTTAGTTACGAAATATACTAAAAAAGAATATATCTCAAAGGCCACACGCCCAAAAGAGACATCAATCAAGGGTAGGAAGAGACTCTACAAGTCTATAGAGCTAACATGAAAGCTTTTCCTCACATATCCCAAGAGGAAGAAAGTGAAAAAAGTATCCCTAAAGGCTTCTCTCAAGAAGGAGAAGCAAGACTCAAATTTGAGGGTTTTACCAACCTGAGCAAAACCAATGTGCGGTCAGTGATGGGGAGTTTTGCCCTTGGATTATAAAAAAAAGGCATCTACAGGTTTGGATTAAGCAAAAAACACATACAAGTTTGTTTTTTTAAAGGAGACTCGGATACATTACTTTCTAGCACAGTGCTTGAGGATACACTTGTTATTTGTTATATATATATATATATATATATATATATATATATATATATATATATATATATATATATATATATAGTGCACTGCACTGGAAACATTAGTAGTGCAATGTGCTATAAACATTAATAATTGAAAATATGCTTACAAGAGCATTTTAATCTTTACTGATTATGATTGATCTTCTCTATGGGTTGTTTTTCTTTTTTGAAATTATCTAAACACAGAATTTTCTTGAACAAATGTGGAGCAACGATGACCATTAAGATCTAAGCTATTTTCAGCTTGTTATCCATCGTAGGCATCGAGGGTGCCAGATATCATTAATGCTGATCACCTGTGTCATCATATCCAAAATTTGCCCTTTGCTCCAAGTATTGTTGGGAAGGCTAGGTAAATCTGGTCTGAAAAAATGATCTTGTGTTCGATCTGACAGTTCCCTACAAAAGAAGGGAGAGATGGGGCCATAAAGTGAATGCTCAAAAATAGTTTGATCAAACTTATGTGGTGATGTATATGGCTTTTATAAATTTGCTGACATGCAAATGCAAAAAGCAAGAGGAAAAAGCAGTCATCAATAATGAGTTACCTTTTGTTAATTTGGCTGGATGAATATGGTGGAAAAATCAAGTGTTAACCAGTCACTGACAAATCTATGGGTAAATGGAGGGATTTGACATTAGGCATGCGGCTTTGTTGAAAAAATGACTTTTGGTGCCATGGGCTGTCTGCTTAGTTTCATCATGTATATATAACTTCTTTTGGCAGGTTTTTCTCTGAAGTGTTCTCGTGTCTTTCCATAACAGCATCTATCTGTTCATTGTAGTGCTTTAGCTGAGGATCATCCTATCACAGTGGTGTATTGTGCTCATCAGATATTTTATTTTCTTTCAATGGAGGAACCAGTTGGTCCTTTACTGGATAGTATACTTGCATTCATGTGCTCACTCATGCATTTATGAGTGGATCTGAACATACACACCTTATTGCCATCCGCCCACTTGTATACCTTGCATTCCTCGGCTCATTAAATACATGCTCATCTTGTTCTACAAATTTATTCATATATTATACTCTGCCGGATGTTGTCAATGAGTGGACTTTTACAGAGGTGTGATGATCACGTGTCTTTGAACTCATCTGAAAAAATCCACAATCAATCTGCTTATGGAATCTTGCAAACTGATGCCAATTCATTCCTCAAATGAGAAAATTAAATGGAGGAACTTGAATGTTCTTAAGTTCTTGATGATTTTTGTTTGCATTACCTAATAATGAATTCGACTTTGGTGTTTCTCATTCATGCTTATCATGAAAATGTTATTGCAGATTGATGTTTCAATTTGGAAAGGGCGCACATTTTTGTACAAGCAGTTACTTCAGTTCACCTGAGCTCGTTTGTATGTGTGGAGCCTGTTTTCTACCCGGATATAAAATCCACAATGTCTGTAGATTTAATTTCTTGGTAAGTTAGGCGGAAGGTTGCAGGGGGTAGGCTCCTTCTCCCTAAAGTGAAGGTTTGAGGATGTTAGGCTCTGAGGCAAATTTTTTTTAAAGTAGTTTTGTAATTTACCTTCGACTTATTGTTGTGTGCAACAATGCTAGTAGACACCTATTTAAAGAGTCCTCTGGATTGTGTATCTCAATTAATAAAGAAGAAAAGTCAATGCGGTCATGAACAAAAGCAATTCTTACGTAACTACGTAAAATCTTTGTTTTTGTTGATGGTTGTTTTTCTCTCAACTGACCGAAATAATCAGGGAGTGTCAGATATGGCTTGCTGGGCTCGCGGCCTGGATCTAGTCCGAGCTGAGTTGGACCAAGATGCAATCAAGGTGGAGTTTAGGAACGGTTGACTCCGGACCGGTGATACCATTTAAGTTTTTAGTTAAGGTTTGGAATTGATTCTTGGCCAAGCAGGAGAGACTATAGCTACCAGGAAGAGAAATTGATACTGGAAGCGATGCATGAAACAGAAGCGGGAAGTAAGTGTTAAAAAGTAGTATGAAGTAAAAAAAAAAATGAAATGTGAAGAGATGCAAAAAGATAAATACTTAAATTAAAAAAGATAAATAAGGGGCAAAAGAGGGAGAAACGAGTGAAAAGTGAGGAGGAAATAAAAAGGATGCGAGAGAGCTGAAAGTGGTTTGAGAAGAGAGTGAGAAGCAAGTTTCCCTCTTCAGAAGTGTTTCCCTCCTTTAGGAATGGGAGGAGTATGGAGCCTGTTTCCTATCTTAATATAAATCTATAATTTTTGAATATTTTTGAAAGGTAGTTATGTAATTTTACCTAAGTCTCCAACACCAATAAACTCCATGTAAAATTCTTAGACTCCCCCTAGAGGCATCCTCCTTTGTATTGTGTATCACAATCAATAAAAAAAAAAAGCTCAACGCGGTCGTGGGCGTAGGCAATTCTTGTCGAACCATGTAAAATTCTTGTTTTGGTGTGTAGTTTTTTTCTTTTGTTTTTTCGTACTTATTTCTTTGATATATCGGTAGTGAAAATATCATTTTTGCAATCATCCACTACAAGTCATTCTTAAAAAAAAGATATTTAGTTTTTTTCCCTTCGCTTAGCTTGTAAAGAAAACAACAAAGATATTGAGTTGCAACAAAAGAAAATTAACATACAAGAAATAATTGTTTTTCAATAAGAAATACAACAAATTATCAAAAATGCATTCACTTTGCATATCTACATTTTTAATGTTTTTACTTTGTACGAAAATTTAGTTGTTTTAATTTTATGTATTTTATTTGTCTTTCTTTTCCGCATATTTTTTGTTTCTAATTTATTCATTTATTTATTTTTACCGATATTTTGATGATACAAACATAAAGAAAATAAAAAAAATTCAATTTCCCAGGAGAACTTTGCTGCCGTTATTTTCCCGTTTTAAACTTTTGTCACTGTGGTATAAAGGAAGTTGGGGTCAAAAGAGTTAGTTCTGTCAGAGGACATCTTTGATGCAATGCTGAGGTGAGCCCTTCAAACAGAATAGGCTGGAGACGATGGTGCATGTAATGAAGAGATTAGCTCATTACCATCATTTCCATCCATCTTTTTACTCCACCATTGCATCGAACCGTGATAGTTCAGCCAATCTTTTCAGTGTACCATCACATCGAGTTGTTCTGCCGGATCGGTCGCTCAAGATCATGTATCCCGTGATGGACGGTTCCTCATTGCACTATTTGAATAAAAAAAGAATTTCTTACAGGCCCGTTTGTTTCATAAGGTGGGGAGGGAAGTGCCTTTCGTATGAAAGGCACACCTTTCCTTGGGTCCCATGTATTCACGTGGGAAAATGCTTCCCCAAGGGAGCCTTATGAATGGAGTTTTATACGAATGCACCTTGTGGCGTGAGAATATGTGAGCCCTACATGAGCCTCGTAGCCGGCATTTTTCTTGTGAACGGCGTTTGTTTCCCCTCCCCCATTTCTATAGGAAAATGGATCGTTTTCCTGTAAAACAAACCATCGAACTCTTTAGTCCTTCAACTAAGACGCTTAAAGCCGTAACTTAACCAAGTGCTTGGAGCCCTCGTGGGCTGTTTCAGCTCGATGAACTGATTGCTGAACAAAAAGAAAGAAATTAGCAGCACTAAGAATGCAAGTGTATCGGATCTAGCACAGGTTTTGCAATTTTTGGCTGTTCCTGTCTGATCCAAATCCCCATGTATTTGCTTGTTTCAGATCTGAACCGTTTGCATTCATGTCACATTAGTACGGATGCGGGTATGGGTACGAATACAGGCATAGAGGGTACAACATGATAATTTTAAAAATTGCAGGTATGACGTATGAGAAAAAAATATATATATATAATAAACTGAATATAATATGATAATATATGATATATATAAAATATATATTATATATTAAAAATATAAAATAAACAAAAAATATAATTATAAATTATAAATTGAATACAAACTTATATGTACGAAAGGTAAAATGACATGACCAGGTGTCGATGTGTGTGGACACAAGTAAGGAGGGTAAAATAGGATGTTCCTAAATAATAATAATAATAATAATAATAATAATAATAATAAAATGAGTGACAACTAATGTGTTTGAAAAATAAGCCTCCATCTTATTGCCAAGTACCTCTTTCTACATCTTCTTTTAATTAACTACACCCTTATTTGTATACCAAATAACACCTGAAATGCTAGTAGAGTCATCACATATTCCATGGTTGGTCACTTCATCATTCCTCCAGGTGCGATACGCTGATTGCTGTTTGTAATTGTTGTGAAAATTAAAACATGTGCTCACGCACTTTTAAATGTTAATGTTTTAGATTTGTTTACTTGTGCATGTTTATCACCGATATGTACATTTCATTACCTAATAACACCGATATGTTCTACATATTAATTTATCACAAACTTAAGAGAAATGTGTAGCTTTCAGACCATTTATATTCTAAAATTACAATCTTAAAATTTGGGTATATAAGTGGGGTTTCAAAAATTTTGTTAAAAAAATGATAAAATTTTATTAAATATTAAAAATCGTGACAATTGAGCACAAACAGGCAACCAAGCGGTTGTTTTCATCATAAATACAAAGAAAATGATTTCCCTACCAAACTTTGGGCTGTGAAAAGAAGTCCCAACTCCATATTTCTTTTGTGTTAATGCCTGGAATGTCCCACTAAGGCCAATGGTTGGGCTTGATCGCCGGGTGGTTGTGTAAGATTCCATATCACCTCTCCATAAATACCAAAACAATTGATGGAGTATCAAATTTCGATGGGTGGTGGTGCCATTGTGGTTTGCTGGTGGGTTCGTACGCTGAGAGAGAGAGAGAGAGAGAGAGAGAGAATATGCTGGACATCAAATTTATAGTTGTCATTCTCTCTTTCCTTGGCCTCCTCATGCCTTGGTCGGTGAGTCACAAACTTTACAGTTTTAAGCAGAGGGGGCCGTAGAAATAATGAATAAATTTCAGTTGAGAAAGGTGGGGAGGGCGTGGTTGTTGCCTAAAACATTCTAATGGATTTTTACTTGAATATTTCACCTGATACCTCCTGTCTATGGGGATGTGAGCTTCGTAACAAGGATCCCATCATTTGAAATAGGATGGGTTCTATCATACATTCAATCCTAGACATTCAGAGCCTTGTTTGGTGCACTTCTAGGAATGGCACATTGATAAGCCTTGACTTATTTCTATCGCTGAGACGCCAACCGATGATATGGGATGTCCAATGATTCAAGGTGGTTGCTCCCCATGATCGATCGTGCAACGCATGCATGCTTCATCCTTCACTCTCTCTAAAACAATGGCATGCATCATCCTTTCTTTTTTTTGAATGTGATGCATTATCCTTTCACTTTCTGCAAGTTGGTCATCACCTTCATCTCGTGATGCCTCGCTTGGCCCTCCATATTCTATTCATAGATAACGTATTCATTTTTTGATAACATTTTTTTTTCTAACAAATTTTGAATTTGAGTGTGAATTTTTGATAAAGTAGCTAGTTTCATACATTTCAATGATGAGAACGAGAGTCTTGAGTCCATGACTCGAAGGGTCTTTACAGTGTGAGGAGGGAGTTACTTATGAAATACTTAAGAATATCATTTAAGAAGGGAGAGACGAAAGCTAGTTTTTTGGATATCAGTGGAGGGTAAAATTCATATCAAAGTAGAATCGTAGGAAACTAAGGTGCTATCAAAAGTTAGTAGACACATTTTGGTTACACATGTTTTGTCACGATTGCCCAACATTTTATGGGGCTTTTTTCATGGCTAAATCGGTTCTTTAAAAAATCAACAAGGTTCCTAAAGTGTTTTTATAGAGGGCAAAAAGATAAGAAGGCATTGGCTCCCTTACGCAGGAAGGTTGTTACATTGCATCTCTCACAGGGTGGCTTGGGAATTAAGGACCTAAGAAGATTCAATAATGCATTGATGGTTAAGTGGTAGCGGGTGATTGCCAATGAAGGGGAGGGGGGTTAAGGAACAAGTATGAATTACATGATTAATGAACAAGATTCAATAATGCATTGATGGGTTAATGAATTACATAGGGTGTTTTGGAATCATAGTTTGCCTGTGCATATTCATAGACCAGGTGATTTGTTCGTTTATCGCTGACAATGTAGGGAACAGGGGGAAATGACTTTGAATAGATCAGGTGTTGGGTCGTTACCATGTGGAAGCAGGTCTGGGCGCATAAGAACAAAGTTTTTTTTAACGGGGTGGCCACAAACATGAAGCTCGTCCAACTATGTATCAGTCGGGAATGCAGAGAGTGGAAGAAGCTAAAATCTGAGCCCAAAGAGGGCTGCATTTTGCCGCAGATTATTATGCAGATTTAAGAAGAGAAATCTATCATTCTCTTGGGCCATGGGTGATATCTCGTCATCTACTTTAGGCATGAAATTCTTTTACACTATTTTTCTTCATCATGTACATTGTATGATTGTCATTTTATAAATATGATTTGCCTTTTGTCTAAAAAACAATCTATGATTTAAAAAAATATTCAATTTTTTATTTTAAAAATCATGATCCAAGTGTCATTTCTTAGCAAATCGATCATGCCAAACACATCTACATGGTCAGATTTGCGAAAACAACCTGAAAACTACTATTCACTGGTGGTGGGCTGGCAACAGGCTAAAAAAGTGTTAGGCATATGATTAATCTAACATTAAACTGGTTATGTTTAACATTAGAGGAATTCAATCTTATAAAAATGATTAAACCACACTTAAAATAATGACATTTTTTAAAATGCATGATTACTTTTTTTTAGTATTATAGGTTTTTCAAACTTGGATAGAATTGAAAAATCAAACACCTTTAAAAAAAAAAAACTTTATGAAGATATTAAAGTTACCTTTTTTACCTTAAAAAATAACCTTATATTTAAAAAATATATCATTATTTTAAAAATATTTTAGTCATTTTCATAATGTTGAATTTATCTAATGATAAATACAACTAGTTTAATGTTAAATGGATTTTCACACACACACACTTATATATATATATATATATATATATATATATATAGAGAGAGAGAGAGAGAGAGAGAGAGCATGGGTTCTTGCGAATACATGTTTTTCTACTCTTTCAGTATTTTTGTACAGTTATGACTTAATAAATATGTTGGGAATGGTCGATTTATGAGGAATCTATACTTGGATCATGTGTTTTCGATAAAAAAAAAATGATATTTGAAGCCTCAAAATTTTACAAAGATTTTAGACAGTTGATTTTTCGAACATTATAAAAATCCACCCGTGTCGGAATCGAACACTTCAAGAGCCGATCCCTTTAAAATCAAGTACATAGATCACATCTGTATGATTATAATTTAAAAAGAAAACAAAAAAAACTGAAAAACTCATCAATCATGTATCACAAGCACCTACCCTCTACTTTCTCTCTCTCTCTCTCTATATATATATATATGTACCATAAGATGCTCCACTTGTTGTGTATGAGCAGCTAACTGGTCAAGAGGTAAAGGGGACGGAGAAACCTGACTGTGGTGAGCCTGGTGGGCTAACAGTTGACCTCTGACCAGGCACGTACTGGTACGTCTTATTAATGGGGTATCCCTTTTATGTGTAGAAAAGGAGGAGGCCAGGCCATTTTGGAAAAGTGGGTGCGTGCGAGTAAACCTAGGGCTGCACTCACCAACGTTACGCTCATGCAGGTCAGAGCTGTACGTCTGAGTTTGTGGGTCTCCACAGCGTAGACTAATCATGAGTTGTGTGAGCCCTAGTTTGCGTGTTAGGCCTAGGCATTCGTACTTGACCACCATCGTGTCTCTGGCCCACCTCCACTCACCTTGTTGCAGTTCATTGGTTCATATACATATAGCTGGCGAGTCGAGTCATGAGCATCTTGTTTTGCATAATGGAGTCGGGCCGGCTTTACTTTGAAAGACTCATGAAAAATATATTTATAAAATATGAGTTATTAAGTGTAATATATAAAATATATATTTAAATGTGATAATAACAAATGTATATTTCATGTACAAGTAACATGGAATGTTTGCACACGAGGCAGCTAGTGTTGGGCTTGTCTCAATCAGGGAGAGCTGAGTTCGAACTCAACACGATTAAACATGAACACAAGCCGAGTCACGAGCTCAATCCACTGGTAAAAGAGTAGAGCCCGAACATGCCAAGTTCAGTTCATTGGGCTTGTTTGCGAGTCCTAGCTTTGGCTCGAGATAGCGGATCAGGTCTTCTCATGCTTTTCGCTATGAACGGCATTCCAAACTACGTTTGGACTACATTTGGTTGGCTTGTTGGTTTTGGTTCATGTAGTTGTGACAAGGGTTTAGGTCCATTAGGCTCTCTGGACCACTCACTTTGCACATGTGACCTAACCTGGGATTCTCTCACCACATCATTACTCAGCTGCACCGTTTGCCTCAGGTGGAAATGATGCATCTGAAAATGTTATTGGGGCAGTATGAAAAAAAATTCAGGCGGTGGACTCATGCAAATTAAAGCTGGCGTTTGAACACCATAGAGGGTAGGGGTGTCAACAGGTCGGGTTCGGTTCGGACTTAGGTAGAATCAGACTTGGATTACATTTTTGGGTTATGGTATTGAGTTCAGATCTGAGTCTAATCGGGTCTACTATAAGAGAAACCATTCCATACCTGGACCCGATAAAAACTACATGAACCAGACCCAGACCATACCTGGTAAAATAATATTTTTTTATCATTTTTACATTGAAAAAATGCGGGTCTTAATCGAAACTCGGGTCGGGCCCAACTCTGGTACACAATTTCACAAATTAAACCCAGATCCATGTATTAATCAGACCTTCCACACGGGTCTTAATCAGGTCTTCTTATTTATCATCATACACATAATCTATAGGGTTTAGGGTCAGGTCTAGGTAAACCCAACCGGTTGACGCCCCTAATAGAGGGCCAGAAAAGGATGGTCTAATCTGTTGGGCACCAGCGATATATGATTACCATCCAAGTTTTTTGATGCGAGTGCCATAGTCAGATAGGGTTGCAGTTGCTATCTTCATCTCCTCCTGTTTTTTCTTTTTTGTTTAATGTGTTGCTATGCGTTTCATCAACACCACTATAATAATTATATTCGGGTTGACCCAACCCGACCCGAGCAACATGGATGCGGTTTATATATGAAAATAGATATATAAAATGGTTTGTTGCACTTTGCAAGGATGATGACTACGTGAGTACGGTGCTCATGTGTGTTGGATAAGCCAGTTGCTATAAGAGAAAACCCCAATTAAGATATGGCCTTGTTCATTAAAAGAATTTATGTCACTGCATCTCCTTCCTTTTGCTACCTTCTGATGTATCCACGGTACCTTAATTGGACCTCCCTTACTTTATTTATATTCACACTTGTTGGTCGAGATGATGGCCTCATCCAATCTACCTGAGCACCAAATTCATGCAATCACTAATCGTTATATATATATATATATATATATATATATATATATATATATAAAGAGAGAGAGAGAGAGTAATGTGTAGCTTCAAAACTATTTATATCCTATGCCGTCTCAAATCCCTTTAAAAAACATACTTGAATATTTTTTTATTTAATTAAAACTCATCTATGTGATCTCTATGCTTTATTTAGCCAAAAACATTCATTAGTTTAAACAATTTTCATGTTTTGATGTATTTCTAGCTTAACAAAAAAATCAAAGTCTATGTTATATTAACACCTTATTAACTAAAAATCAAGAATCCTTATTAAATAGATTCCCAACTAATCCAAAGCATAATTTTTAGTGAATAAGTAATGATAAACACATTTATAGGTTTGAATTAAGCAAAACACATGAAAATTAACTTTTTGAAAGGGTGTGGGATGGTCTGGGAAATAAACAGTCTCTGTATATATATGTAGATATATAGAGAGAGAAAGAGACAAAGAGAGAGTATGTAGCTTCTAAATAATCGCCAGATTCGCCCTAAACCATTTTACATGGCTTAAAAACCCATATACGGTTTGCGTAATCTGAACTTACAGATGTATTCTATATAAATTACTAATATTAGAAAACATCATATAGATGAGCGATTTTCAGTTTTAGATGTGTTTTTAGAGCGATCGAAACTATCAATATAGATTTAAGTATAGATGAGTTTTATTTTCATTGTTGAGCTTTAGTGCAATATGAAGATGAACCTCCGGATTGGCTAACTTCTTTTGGGTCTATAATGGACTTGATTGGTTCACTTGTTCCATCTATAAAATAGATTTAAGTATATTTTGCATTTGGATTCAAGTATGAGAGTTTTTTCCAAAAAATACACTTTTTGATTGAAAACATTCCTTTATGGGGTGGCCAAGGAATGAATATTCCTACCAAGAAAAAAATTATTTTTACACTCCTCACCTATCTCACCGCCACCATCACCCACCATCTCACCGTCACCATCACCACCACCACCACCACCACCATCACCCTCTTTTTCTTCTCTCTCATTTTTTTTTTACATTTTCCCACTCTGTTTCAAATATTTTTTTTTTGTTGAGAATTTCTCAGGCAAAACTTTCTTTTCGTACGAGTGTTTTCTCTCTTGCCCTCGTGGAAGGGAGTTTTGTGATAACGATAACATTGCCATTTATTAGGCTAATCATATGCCTCTGACCGGATTATGTAATCAGACCTACTTTCATAGGTTATCATCAAGACAAGACGGGATAATATCTCCAACCATTGACAGTCCTACAATTAGCGATGTCATGATTTTGAACTGCACACGTACGGCATACCCAGTTAGTTATGTAAGCCAATTAAGTTGGATCAATCAATGGATTTTCCATCCGAAACCCAGTCATACTCCACCCACATCTCATACGGCCTTATCTGATCGCATCAAGTGTATTAATGTTGTCAGTATCATTGCGAATCAGCTGATTTGCTTTGTATTGCTAAAATATCGATTCGCAACTGACCCGAATCAGATTTTTTAAATAAATAAAAATGCTAAAAAGGTACTTTTTAATAGGCTTAATATAATTTTAATATTTTTATGACACATGCCATCTGCTGATTAAAAGCTAGCCGATTAAAGGCTGATTCAATTCGATTCAGTTGAGAATCGTTACGGGCCGATTTACAACATTGATCCAACCCGTTGGCACCCCTAGATCACAACGTGAGACGGTGGGGCAAATATCGTCCAGTTTTTTTTCAAAATATCACAAGAAAATACATAGTACTATAATATTTAAATGGCTAAGATATCAACGATAATTTAAATTTTTTTTGTTACTATCATTTAAAAGAAAGTATCACCATCTTATCATGGTATTTATGTTTACATCACCTATATCTAGGGGATGTCAATGGGTCAGGTTTAACCCAGACCCGAACCCTATAGGGTTGGCGTTTGGTGATAAATAAGAAGACCCGAAGGGTCCAATTAATATATGGAGCTGGGTGTGGTTTGTAAAATTTCATGCCAGACCCGTGCCCATCCCGAGTTTTGATTAAGATCTACAAATTTTCAATGTTCTACAAATTTTCAATGTAAAAATAATAAAAAATATTATTTTACCAGGTATGATCTGGGTATGCTTCATGTAATCTTTATAGGATCCGGGTATGATTTTGTTTTTAGTGGGTCCGATTAATTAGACCGAGTCTTGACCCGGTATCATCATCTCAAATCAGGTTTGTTTATGATTCTACATGAGTGCAAACCAAACCCAATGCACTGGCACCCTACCTATATCTCAAGAAAAACTATCCTATTCTATTTTTGGTATATCTTTTATTTTTATATTTTTAATTTATTTTTTGTCAAATATCTTAAAAGAAAGGGAAAATTTTTACAAGAATTTAGTCGTGGTTATTTTGCCGTTAACTTTTGTTAACATATCATATATTAGATGATGGGATCCAGAGTCCCAACCAACCGATAGGATCAGCTCACATTCTCATTCTCATTCTCACCTGAACGTGAGCCATTCAGATGCATCAGTTGGATGGCTAGGATTAACATAAATCTCCACCAGCCCAAGTCCAAGCTGCCGCATCCGTAAATACTAGACCCGATCCAACACGTCCGGTCGCTCTCAAAGGTCCGACCCGTTTACATCATCCACCGAGAGCAGATCAGGTGATCTGTCATTCGCCGTCCATTTCTTCATCCCACAAGGACCTCTTGTCTTGTGGACGGTGAGGATGCCAAATCACTTTTCGAAAAGTGATTTGGCAGATCACTTGATCTGCTCTCTCATCCACCCCCAGCAGAGCCCAACGGCAAAGGAGAGAGAGAGAGAGAGAGAGGCTCAAACGGTGGGCTCTTCTTCTCCTTCGTCATCGTCTTCTTCTTCTTCTTTCTGCACAGTAAAGCAATCGAACCGTTCCTTCCATCAGATCACAGTGAGAAAGCGAGAGAGAAATAGCAATGGCAGCGACGTCGAGGTATTGGGTGGTCTCCCTTCCGGTCCAGGACTCTGCTTCCCTCCTCTGGAGCCGTCTCCAAGAAGCCATCTCCCGCAATTCCTTCGATACCCTCCTCTACAGAGTAATTCCCTACTCTCCCATTCAACCCCTAATTCTTTAGGGTTTTCCTTCTTCTTCATCTTTCCCTCTTCGATCTCTCTTTCTCCTCTTCTGAGATTTTGATTCGATCTTAAGGTTTTAATTCGTAGGCAGAACTGAGAATGCATGGTTTATGCAGTTCCACGTTCCGGATCTCAGGGTCGGCACCTTGGATTCCCTTCTCGCCCTAAGCGACGATCTCTTGAAGGTAATCGATCCTTCGATTGTGGAATTTTCTTCTCTTTCTCGATCTTTTCCCCTTTTCGGGGTTCGATTCTTTTTTATTTTCGATCTTAGAAGGGAATATTGACTTTTGTGGGGTTTGCGCAGTCGAACAGCTTCGTGGAAGGCGTGTCGCACAAGATACGGCGGCAGATCGAGGAGCTGGAGAAGGCGACGGGCGTTGACACCGGGGCGCTCACAGTGGATGGAGTTCCGGTCGATTCCTACATCACGAGGTGGTAGTCGTGGTTTTCTTGTGTGGGATTTGGAGTAGATTTGATTTGGAAGAAGGACAGATGGGTGTTGATGATGATTGTTGTTTCTTTGTTTGGGAAAATCGCAGGTTTACATGGGATGAGGCGAAGTATCCGACGATGTCGCCGCTTAGGGAGATAGTTGACGGCATACACGTTCAGATTGCGAGAATAGAAGATGATCTCAAGGTTGCTACTTTCCGTGCTTAGCCTTCATTTGCTTTGGTGAATTGCAAATACTTTGTCATTTTCTGTTGCTCGATTCATTTTTTGGTGTTATCATTGTTCGATTACTTGTGGTGGCGGTGAACACTGAATGATGTTTTTCATTTTGAGCAATGAGTGATTGATTCATTTTTCTCCATTGGCAAGTATATATTTTTCCTCTAGTAAGAATTGGGATTTGTAGATATTTTCAGACATCGGATTTGGCCTTACTTTAGTTTAATCGATGGGTTTAGGTCCGTGTGGCAGAGTACAACAATATCCGTAGTCAGCTTAACGCAATAAACAGAAAGCAGAGTGGCAGGTAATCTGAAATATATCTGAGTTGATTGTTTAGCGGCCATTGTTTCATTTATGTTTTTGATTCTGCATCTAACTGTTTCTTCATTTTATGATGTTTAATATGGATATTTTATGCTACGTTCAGTTTGGCAGTCCGTGATCTCTCCGACTTAGTAAAGCCAGTGGACATTACTGCGTCTGAGAATTTGGAGACGCTTATTGCAATTGTCCCCAAGTACTCACAAAAGGACTGGTTGTCAAGCTACGAGACATTGACTAATTTTGTGGTGAGATCTTTGTTCGTGCTTCATAATTCTGATGGTCATGTAGACAATATGGGATCAGAAGTAGGAAATATTTGTGATTCAAATGTGTTGTTTAATGCAAAATATGCAGAATTCCTGTTTCCAATTTGATGTTTGCATTGCACTTTGCAGCGTATCAATGAGTTCTTGGTTTCTTGTTGTGATAGCACATGTACACAAAAGGAATGCTTCAAAATCCACATAGTTCTAATTCTGTATTGCTATTTGCTGAATCTCTAAACCATTGATTCTCAGAGTGAGAAATTCTTAGAAACAAAAATCTTTCAAGTATAGAAAATATTTGTCTAAGTATGATTGTCAAATCAGGTGCTTCCTCCTTTAGATGAGTTATTTTGATCTTTGCACATCTATGGTTGCAAATCCATCATAATCAGAGTTATCACTTTCCTCTTGGCAATCAAGGTTCTCATTGTCTGCTCCTCTATCACCACTTCTCATTGTGATGGCCAAACCATTCTCTTAAGACTAAGTACACAACAAAATGTAATGGTGATAGTTCTATTCGAGTTGGAAGAATCACTAAAATAGCCACTCAACTTATTTATTTCAATTCATTAAATGTTGAGGGATGTGTATATGCTTTACAGGAGGAAGATTCTAGCATGGGATGGCTATGGAGTTAGCCTGGATGAAAGTAGTGGATGTGGAGTTAGTTTCAGGTTGGCTCAGCAGGGAAGTGGTCGATTGAGATTTCAAGTGGTATTTGAATTTGAGGGACCAAAAATGGAGAAGGCACTTTTGTTATGGAAATTTAACTGAAGGAAAAGTTGTGGTTTTACTATCAAACTGGTTGGCATAGAAAATGTCAATTTAAAAGATGGTACTTTTCTTTTCCTAAATTCCCTTCCACTTCCCTTTGCCCAGTCCAGTTTACAAATCATTTCCATTTAGAACTAATGTTGGGGGATGAACTGGAATTTATGGTTCACTGTTCCCCTTGAGCCAATTAGTAAAGATGATAGAGTGGAGAGAGGAAGATGTTAGAGAAAGAAGGAGAACAAGCTGGGAGGGCAGTACATCCACAAGATATTTGGAGTAATAAAGTATAAAAGATTGGGGCCAACACCATGAAGGAAATTACAGAATGCCTTTAGTCACAATAGGCAATACCACTAGCAAACTGAACAAACTTGGTGTTAGTACCTGTATAGCTGGTAATCTGTGTTACATAGGTGCGGGTGTGGATACGGGTGCAGATTCGGCGATGCGGCACTTTAAAAAAACTTGGGTGCGAGGTTGCAGGGAGGGTATATATATAATTTTTAATAGTTTTAAGTTATGTGTGTGCATTTATGTATTTATATATAATATAGATAAAACTGGACTTAGTTAGGGTTAATTGAATCTACTTTTAGACAGAAATAGACCTCGGTGTGGTTGACTTCACTTGACACAAAGGAAGCATTGTTCAAGAGTCGCACCCGCATGGGTGCGGGTGCGATGCCCTGTTAGAAGAGTCCGTGTTACATAGTTGGTAATTCATATTCGTATAGACTTGGCTCTTCATAATTATGCTACTTTCTTGTTGTGTATGAGTTCTCAGCAATCGTCCACAAGGGCTCCGTGACTTGTGAATGTCACCATGTTGACAGGGCATCACAAGTTCGAAACCCGTGGGTGGCATCCCTTGCCACATGGTCAGTGATTTGGGGTGGGGAAGGTTCCCTTGGATTATCCAAAAAAAAAGAGCAATCCTTTATGGACAGGATTTCTTTTTGCAACCTGTCCAAGTTCATTCTAAAGAGAGAAAGACACAGGTACCACTTATACATTACTAAATATGTGATTCTGATGAAGC